>NC_068984.1:44830029-44834186 GCF_001194135.2 Octopus bimaculoides | reverse complement strand
ATATATATACATATATATGTATGTATATACATACCTACATACATACATATATGTATATATATATATATATGCACATACATGTGTGTATGTATATATTTTCCTCAAGTTTTGTTAACACACTCACTCACACATACACTCTATGTCTCTCTGTCTCTCTCTCTCTCTATCCCCCCCCCCACACACACACATCACCTGTATTTTTTATTTATAAGCTATTATTTATAAATTTATGTGCTTCGAAATCCATTGTCGCAAAAACGAATTATTTCACATTCTCTCGAAATTTTATAATTTCTTGTGATATTTTAGTTATTGTTTAGTTTGATTTTATATTTTAAGCTGCTTCTTCTGAATAATAGCATTTTTAGTTGCACATTAGAAGGAGACAATCACTGGTTCACTGCTTTTACGTGGGTATGAGTAACACGGGAGCGTTTATGCAACTCGGGTGGAGCAAATACCACAATGTATTTGTTTTAAAAATATACCGGTTTACGGTTTTATCTAAGATATACTCCATAAAATCTTTATTGATGATATCAATATTGATATTTTTCACCGGTGTATGTACGTAGACATAGGCAAATGCGACGGATTTCCGCATAGATATTGCCTACCGCATTGCACTTACAGAATATTGGTCAGTCCGAGACTAAAGAAGATGAACTATGATCAAAAGCGTGCTAGACATGACCATTCCGTCCTTTTTTTTACGTTTATTTTTATCAAATGCAGATGCAGTGTATCTAAGTTTTCCTTTCATTAAGATGTTACGAGTTATGTGCTTTGAGGTAATGTTAATAGGAGGATGTGGAGGTACAATGGCCCAGTGGTTAGGGCAGCGGACTCGCGGTCATAGGATCGCGGTTTCGATTCCCAGACCGGGCGTTGTGAGTGTTTATTGAGCGAAAACACCTAAAAGCCCCACGAGGCTCCGGCAGGGGATGGTGGCGAACCCTGCTGTACTCTTTTGCCACAACTTTCTCTCACTCTTCCTGTTTCTGTTGTGCCTGTAATTCAAAGGGTCAGCCTTGTCACATTGTGTCACGCTGAATATCCCCAAGAACTACGTTAAGGGTACACGTGTCTGTGGAGTGCTCAGCCACTGGAGTGCTCAGCCACTGGAGTCCTCAGCCACTTACACGTTAATTTCACGAACAGGTTGTTCCGTTGATCGGATCAACTGGAACCCTCGACGTCGTAAGCGACGGAGTGCCAACAAATAGGAAGATATACACGTCTGGTATAAAACGGCATTACACAAATAAATAGTTGGTTGTCGTTATCTAAAAATAATCTATCGCAGAAATATATATTAACACAGAACGCACTCCGTACTACTCGAAAGTAGGTCCGATACTCAGTATTCACGGTTCAACTACCGACTTTTAAACCAACAGACGTCGAACCAACAATGTCAACAACAATGACATTTCACTCAGTTCTTGTCTATTGTAATCGGTTAGTCCATCTGCAGTCACATGAGGGTATTCAGGATTCTCCCATAACAGGTAACTTAGCTGCTATTTCTAGAGTGCCTGACGGAAAACACTGAATTCTGTTTGGTTGATTTCTCATTAGTTATCTTCTACAGTTCTCATTTTCCCATTCTCTCTCTCTAATATATATGCATTTGATTGATACTTTTGTTGTTTTTAGTCCCAGGTGGTCAGCACTGTTCCGGCAGATGTATTATCAAAAGGAATCCAACCGTGGCCATCCGTTTTGGTTTTTTCTTCTTCTTTTTGTTTCAGACATAATGGATTTATCAAGTAAGTCATTATTCTTGTCCCCACCTCCACTTTTCCAGAGCATCCCTCCTTTTTTTTATATGGAAAGCTATATTGTCCAATGCGTCCTTTAATTATTTTAAGACAGTGGCAGAAAATGATTGCTGGAATGGAGATTTTGTAGCTATTTCTCCTAAGTCGAAGACCACCATGCAGAAACTTACAGTTTGGCTTCTGCGTTCCATTGACACGTTCATTGTGTCAATGTCCTGAGTTGTGTTTCAGAAACTGCTGTTTTGCATAAAAATTTCTACTCTAACACAATGCCTCGCTGGAAGTTAATACGCAGTTTCAATGTTGGACAACGAATAATAATGTGAGTCATACTTTCAGCATTCATTCCACATAGCCTACATCGATTATTACACCTGGCTTCTATTGTCTGCAAGTTTGTTGCTATTTCCACTTCTTTTCTCATATTAATATGCATTTTCTAAATGAGAATACATCACTGACTGTTACAGGATCTACACCTCTGCTTATCTATGATAGCTTTGCTTTCAAGGCTTAGACACATAGACACATACACACACACACACACACATACACACACACACACACATACACATACACACACACATCCATGTGTGTGTCTGTGTGTGAGTGCGTGCATATGTATTATATATATATATATATATATATATATATATATTCCCTCACTTTCTCGCTTCACACACACACACACACACACACACACACACACACACACACACACACACACACATATATATAGTTCACAAATGAAATGCAGAGATTCTCAGTATAGAAGACACTTTGTAGTGCTCAAAAGAATCAAATTTGGACTCCATGTCTTTACAGGGGATCGATTCCACAAGGTAAGGAAAGGTAAAAAAAAGTTGAGCGGGTATAGAGGCAATTATCTGAATACATTAAATATATTAAATATTTTAAATACAATAGTTTGGGTATGAAATACCAAATATGTATATATGTATATATACAAAACGAGGGAAAGCAAAAGGTGCAGACTTGTTTATCCACATAATTGCCTCTGTATATATTCTCATATAAGAGTATCATTAAATCATAAAGTATAATTGGTTCTGCTGAGCGTGATGCCTATCGCAGACACTTTCCTAAGTGTAATCAAATATAATATGTCAAATATAATATGTGTGTAGCTTTCAATAGGTAAACCGTTTCCCCTTCTTGATTATTTTGCTTGTTTTCAGGTTTGATATAAAGAAAGATGATATTAAAGCAGTGTTTTGGGAAAGCAGCAAAATAATGCTGCAGATGTAATATCTCCTTTAACTAACCACATTACAACCATAACGAGAGAATGTTATGAACACACATGTAGCAGATGTTAGAATACGTAAAATACAAGCAGGTTCAAGTGGCCGACTACTGATGGTTTTTATTAAGAAAAGAAGATCATATGTGTGTGTAGATACCGAAATAAAGGAGTATATCAAATCAATGTTTTAACTCAGATACATACAAATATTATGTGTATTTGTGCGTGTGGGTGTGTGCGTGCGACTAGCAGACACACACACACACAGATACACACACAGATACACAGACACACATACACGTTTTTGTTCCATTTTTTTATATTTATATATACATATAGCGGCGTACGTACACACTAATGCTCGCCTTATAGTGGGTATGTATCTAAATTGTGTACTACTCTTATTCTATCTTTTAGTCACCCTCATACTTTCTTCCTCTTTTGTTTTTCTCGATCCCCCTTTCTTTCTCACATTTATTGGCCCTCTCTTTCCTGAACTCCCACTTTTTCCTCCTCGTTTATATCCCCTGTACCTTTCCCTTTGTCTAATTTTTATTCTAATCCTTCAATCCGGCTGCCCCTACCTCTCTCTCTTCCTTCCACGTGACCGGTGTCCGGCCAGCTATGACCTTTCTTTCTTGGCCTGACTGCCGACCGCCAACAGCTCTTATGGCCATCTCCTATGTTCTGGGCTTTAGGCTTTCACTTTATACACGCCAGCTCAATTTGATTCGTTCTCTGTCGAAAGACACCTGTTGTTATATTCTTGTTGCTTGTATCTGTAATTGTGTACGATGTTCTCCGTTTTTGTCTATGAAGCCGTACACATTCGCTAGCTTTCTTACAAAAAGGTCTAATGGTCTTAGCTTAGACTTTTTGGAGGGCAACCAGATCGAATTGTCTCAAATGTAACTGTCCGAAACAGTAAGGATTTCTGGTATACTTGACTGAGGAAAGAAGGCCACGAATAACGGGTCTTTTTTTGCCTGTCCTATTTTTTGTTTCTCCTGTCCGCCTTTGTATTGTCTATCTGTCCGAGTGTTTTATTGTCCTCTGTTGCGTTTGTGTTCCATTATATATATATATATATATATATATATATATAT
>NC_068984.1:44824026-44829485 GCF_001194135.2 Octopus bimaculoides | reverse complement strand
ATATATATATATATATATATAGTTAGCAGGAATATGTGTAGCTACACGCGTAGATAAAGGAATATGTTCGCCGAGTTTCGGTTTTACAAATCTATTGAAGCAATGGTGAGTTATACCTACTCGAAGAGAATGGTCACTCTGGAGTAATTAAGTGTGCAGTCACCTGCTTGGGGATTTACACGTGAATCCTATTCCCTTATCTGGATCGTTGTTAATTTTTGATCTCGAATTATTTGAATAAAGGTATTGTTAGATGTAAATTCAAGCCTGCGTCTCTATTTGTATGAGGCAAAATGTTCATGTACAGATAGATTAGATAGATAGATAGATAGATAGATAGATAGATAGATAGATAGATAGATAGATAGATAGATTCATACATACATACATGCATACATACATACATATATACATACCCACATGCATACAAACACACATATATGAATATAGTCATATATATATATAATAGACATACATATATACATACATACAAACAGACAGACATATATGCAGACATATATATGTACCTGATAACTCATGTAGGTCGATGACCGGTTGCTTGTTTTTGATGAAATCATCAGAATGCATCATATATATACGTATTTATAGCGTTGGCAATATCTGCTGACGTGGTCGTTTTCCCCATACTTGTCATTAGTTCTATTATCTCATCATAATCTTGCCCTTTAGATTAAATGATCTCATTTTCTCAGAAATAAAATCTGTTAATTTTCTGAACCCTCCAGTTAGTCGCTCGTCCTTCAAGAAATAGCAGCTGAATCTTCTGCATAATGGATAATGTGACCCAATATATACTATAACAAAAAAAGAAATAAATAAAGAGACAGGATGGTAAAGACTTTGTTCAAAGTATTACGCAACCAGGATAGAATCTACAGTTAAAGAACAACATCTGTAGCCATCAACGAAGTTTGATATAAGCTTTTCATCTATGAATATGAAGAAGAGACATCACGGCTAAGCAATTTCAACATCTCAAGCTCGTACTTATTATCCACGGACTTTATGTTCCTTGGTCGTTATGTTTTTCTTTATTTATGTTGTATGATCCATGTTATGTTACCCAGGCGTCTAACGTCCCCACTTCTTATGAAAGCTTTTACGTAAATTCTTTCACTTGAGTCAAAATAACTCAGCCGGGATTTTAGAAAGCCGGTGTCCTCCTCCTCAGACACGCTGTACATAGCTGGCAACTCCAACTTTACTCCGCCGAACAATTTGGATGGGCTCAGTAGAATATCGTAAACTGCCGAAATCAGAAATTTTAATCCGTTGACTCTCTACCCTCTAGCCGTGATACTCTGCGGCTACCGCTTACTCCCATCAAACCCAAGGTCCCGTTGCAGCATCGTGTTACCCATGCAGGCTCACTCCTCTTCATTCGTTGGTTGTACCTCACTCACTTTGTCATAGCGAGTTGTGTTGTTATCCAGGCCAGCCTCTCCTCAAGATACTACACCTATCAACACTCTTTACATTAGCGCAACGCTGCTACTTCAATCCTCCTTTGCTTTCCATTTATATCTTACGTTGGCTTGAATACGTACCGAAAAGACCTCCACCCAGCACAAGTCACCAGAATTTTCAAACTGCTGAAGGAGAGCTTCAACTTGATGAAGCTCTTCTGCGAAGGCTCTGAGGAAGCCACAGACTTCTCCATAAGTATCTCTTACACATTTCTCAAAGTAATCCACTGCGGATATTGGAACCTCGGTAGCTAAAGAATTCTAGACCTTAAACATGTCAGGTACAAAGTCAGGCCTCCAATTGGTAGTCGCACGCTGTATCTTTCAATTAAACACCTTTCCGAGGCTATTCACTAGTTTCTCGGTGATGGATGTTTTCTTTTACTTCTCTGAACAAGCAATTACAATGCAGACCTTGCTATTGAACCTGTCCCTCAAGAATTACAGACTTGACTCGCGTGAGTTTCACTCCGCAATTCTAATTCAAGGTATTCAGAATTCTCCAGCTCCACGTGACCAACAGTATTATTACAGTTTGGTCATCTGACCTGGCTCTCCGTCGGTTATGGCGATGAATGTTCCAACATGCTCGGGAAATTAACGTAGAAATGGCTGAGCATTCCAGGAGATTGAGCGTGGCACGAAATCTGACAAGGCTGGTCCTTTTGAATTACAGGTACTGTTCATTTTTTCCAGGTGAGTGAACAGGAGCAGCATATTATAAAGTGTCTTGCTCAAGGACGCCATGCGCCGCCGGGAATCGAACTCATCGTAAGCCGAATAGCCTAACCATAAAGTCGTACGCTTTCACAGTCAAGTCGTCCGTAAACGCCCAAATGGAAGTGGCCTAGCACCGGATATAGTGAGCGACGTGTGAGAGAGTATCTGCTTATATATATATATATATATATATATATATACATACATACATACATGCATACATACATACATACATACATACATACATACATACATACATGCATACAAGCATGCATACGTTATACACACATACACGTGTACACACATACACGCATATTTATATATTCATACGTATGTGGATGTGTTTGTGCGTGGGTTCATGTGTATGTATGTATGTATGTATGTATGTATGTACACGCAGATGTCCACACGGAAGGATGATATATACGCATTTGTTTAAGAAGACGGACACACATACACACACATACACTTATATATATATATATATATATATATATATATATATATATATATATATACATACATACATGCATAAATATATACATACATACATATATATATTTATGTACGTATATATAATGTATTTATCGATAGACAGATAGATAGGTAGATAGATAGATAGATTGACAGATAGATAGCTGTTGCTGTTATCGTTGTATGAGTGGGTGATTGTGGATCCCTTCAGGCTATTGATAGCTATATCTCTAACAGTTTACAAGTAAACATCGGAGACTGCTAGTCTCCATGGTTACAAAGAAACGTACAAGTTTCGTAGCAACAGGAGATAATTTACCTGTATATGTGTGTAATATATGTAGATAGAGAGGTCGCCATACATACATACATACATACATACATACATACACACATATACACATACATAGATACATATATATATATACATACATAATTATATATATTTATATGTATATAGCTCATTATAAAAGAAAAAGAGAGGGGAAGAGAGCTAAAGAGAAGGGAATGCAAGGTGGTAAGAAGATGGTATGAAGGAAGCGTATTGAAGAATAGGAAATGAATAGCTCTTAGTAGTAGTAGAAAATTACTACGTCAGTAATCATGTCCCTGCATACACTTGCATTCATGGCGGAAAGATTTGTAATGAACAAGAAAAAATACATTACAGCATTTGATTATTTCTGCACGATTATTCAGACGTGGCTATGTGGTAAGAAGCTTGCTTCCCAACTACGTGGTCCCGTGTTCAGTCCCACTGCGTGACACCTTGGGAAAGTGTCTTCTAGTGTAGCCTCGAGCCGACCAAAGCCTCGTGAGTGGATTTGGTAGACGGAAACTGAAAGGATGCGCGTCGTGTACCGTTCATCATTATGTGAACAATAATATAAATACTGAGATTGATGTAGATATTGGCTTCAGCAAGTTCGTGGGAGGTAGTTAGAGGGAAGTCGATTACATTGACTCCAGTGTTCAACTGGTATTTATTTTATCGTCCGCAAAAGGATGAAAAGCCAGTCGATCTCGGCAGAATTTGAAATCAGAGCGTAAAAAATAGACAAAATGCCGCTAAGCATTTTGTCCAGCGTACTAACGATTTCTCCAGCTCGCCGCCTTAAGGGATCAATATTGATATTACTAAACTTTTAAAAGGGATACCGCTGCGCAGCTACCGTCCAATAGCGGAAGCCAGTAACAAATGTACACAGCAAGCAATGGTGAAGTTTTTACGGCTGCTCATGATACGCAGTTAACCTGAAACGGTTAGAATTATCTCCCTTGCTTGCTTGGTCAAAGAATAATGTCAGATAATATCCAATATTTTCCTTAAATACCGCATTCGACCCGACTTCGGTTATTGATGATGTTAAAAACGTAAGAAATCATTAAACTCGCTGTTTTCTTACTTAAATGTATGGTCAGCCTTCCTTATAATTAGATTATCAGTTAATGCTATTTTCTGGGTCTGCATTGACAATCGGTAGTGCAACTTAGTTACTACTGATCAGCAAGCAAATAACAAACACTAACTAAACTGAATAAGCTTATATAATGTGTGCTTATAAATTCCTTGTTCTCTCATGAAGATCGAAGTAGGAAGATGAATCTCAGAAACCTCAAATAGAGAAATCTTAATAGATTTCTAATGTAACGTCTACACGTTTATACATACATGTATATGTAAGAACACAAATGGTTTGAGGTTCGCAACACCTGTTTCAGACGCATTTTTTATCGATGACCAAATGGATTACATCATGAAAAAAAATTGTTTTCTTCTCTGATTATCATTGAGATGAAGGAGTCAAAAACTATATTCGTTATGAGTCAAATCTTAAATTTTAACTTTTGGGTTAATTTTTTATGCACACGAAGAAATCAGTTTTGTTTTTTTTTTGTTTTTTTTTTATTCATGTTGTAATTGATATGCTCATCAATAAAAAAAAAACGTTCTGAAACAGCTGGAGTGAACCTGAATCCATCTATGTTCTTATTTGTTATGCACCATACTTGGAACATGAAGTGAACCGCGAAACTGCATATCGGAGTACGTCTGTATGTTATTTAGTATATACATGTATATTCATATCAATGAGTATATTGGTCTGCCCATATGGATGTGTATGCAAGATGTAGAACAACTTATGTATACATTAGTATGGGCGTGAGTGTGCGTATACACTGTTGATAGACGGATATGCTACTCTCGACTCTTTCTTAGTGCCCTTATTATTAAAATACCTCGATTCAATTGAATTTTGGAAATAATGTGTGTGTATGTGTAGATATATAGATGTATATATCTATGTACATGTGTATATACAAACGTATATACTAAACACACTCGCATGAAGTAGATGTTAGTGAAATCGTTAGAGGCAAACACTTACAACGAAACACACGCACGGTAAAACATATCTCCTTCGCGCTGTCATGACACTGCACGAGAAAATAGCATGAAGCTTGTCCTTATTTTCGTCATATTTAATGTAGTTTAGCAGTGGAGTATTGCTCGTCTGTTTACTTGTACTTTACAGCTAGTATTCTAGCTATCATACATCGAATTCCTTGCAGTAGATTAGAATTTTTATAGTGAATTGGAAAATTTTAACTTTATAGATTTAGTAGTTTATATTTATACGTTAAGTTTATCTTACAACACAAACACGCGCACACCGATATACATACATAAAAAAATACACATACACATATATATATGTGTGTGTGTGTGTGTGTGTGTGTGTGTGTGTATACATACATACATACATACACACACAC
>NC_068984.1:44815631-44823953 GCF_001194135.2 Octopus bimaculoides | reverse complement strand
ATATATATATATATATATATATATATATATATACAGAAGGAGAGAGAGAAAGACGCACACAGACATTTACATATACATTTATACACACATATATTTATACACATACAAACATATACATAGACATATACGTGTATGTAATCGTCTCTGTGTGTGTGTCTGTGTGTGTGTGTATCTAGTTTCCTTCCTGAATAAATTTTATAGATTAGTGTATGGCTGACTTCCCTAAGAACTGTCAATTAATGACAAGCCGTCAAAAGCAAAAGTATGCGAAATAAGCACTCCACTATGGTGCTAGCCTAATTCATCACTTCTTTAGAAGCAAATGATCTGTGCTATTTATTGGAAAACGAACTAGGTACATCTCTTTGAGGAGCAGTCAATAAATCGTGAAAGGATCTATTAGTAGACACCCTGTCACTTATTTCTGCACATCAATGGTAAAGGATACATGTGTTTTACAGTCTTAAAAACTATTGAACTATTGAACCCACGCTGAAACATAATAATATTCAAATTTATTTAAATTCATCTTATTTACACTGTTTAGTGAACACATACATACACACATACACATACATACACACGCACTCATACACACACACATATACTCACACATACACGCACGCATGGATGAGTGAGTGCCTTTGTGTATGTAATATGTTTATCGTTTAAAAACAGACTTGCATTTTAATTGCATAGACTATATTGTGTGCATACCTGCGAAAGCAAAAATGGGATTAATCTACCCGTAATGGTTTTGTACAACTCATCAGGTACGGTTGAGTGCATTCGTCAACTCGTTGGTAAAATTAATGGATAACAGCTGAAAGATTTAAACGCCACTCAGCTGGGCACAGTATTCTATATTGTTTTATGTTGTCGTGAGATTTTCATTACAGACTTGGAGTGTTTGTTTCAATTTTATAGGAAAGATACTCCCCGAAAGCTTGAAATATCATCCATTAATTTTTGTTCCGCTAGTTTTTGTTCTCTGAGAGCGCACAACGGTTCCTCACTTAGTCGGTGTTACGACTTTATGTCTATGTAAATTTTATCAAACGAAGAAGTTGGATCCCAAATATATCTCAAAGAAAATATGGTATATTCATTATAAGTTTCTCTCGAGACACAATAGATATTACAATGAGTATTCATTTCAACAGCCACCGTTGGAATAAAGACATTCACTTATTTAACAACACTACATACATACATACATACATACATACATACATACATATATACATACATACATACATACATACATACATACATGCCTCACCACGCACTGAAAAAATAGACGTCAAAAGACGCTATTACCACCATAACTTCTCCGAGAATAACACAGCACAACATAATGGAGAATCTATGGTGGTAATAGTGTCTTTTGACGTCTATTTTTTCAGTTTCCGTCTACTAAATCCATTGACAATGCTTTGGTTAGCCCGAGGCTACAGTAGGAGACACCTGCCCTAGGTGCCATGCAGTGGGACTCAACCCGGAGCCATGTGATTAGGAAACAAGCTTCTTACCACACAGCCCCACCTGCATATATATATACATATATATATATATATATATATATATATATATATATATATATATATATATATATATATATATATATGTGTGTATGTATGTGTGTGTGTGTACACACGCGTATGTATATTTATATATATACGTATGTATGTATCTATCTATATATATATATATATATATATAGATTCATGCGCTCGTGTGTGAGAGAGTGTGTGAGTGTGTGTGTGTGTGTGTGTGTGTGTGTGTGTACATGATTCATAATTCAAAATGATATAAGCACAGCCACAGGTTGATGAAGTTTATTCTTCGCTAACAATTGAAATAATGTCTAATAAACCGGAAATACACCTCCTGCTGATTATAATACCGGACTATTGTATTCTGCGAATGTTATTCATAATTTCCGTAGATCAGTAAAATAAAGAAATCTAACGTTTGAAATTGTATTTGTTTTTTCTTTTTTCTTTTTTGTTTCGTAATTGTTGTTCAAGTAAATTGACTTCCGGCAACACACCAATACTAGTTTCTCTGAAGTAAACCAAATATCTTTTAGAGAGAAGCATAAAATGAGTAATTTCTCCACGATCCGTAAAATACGCTAATTTTTATTTTACGTCAATTATTTTTAATTATATTCTTAATTTTCACTCATTAAATATATTGAATTCAAATTTTGGTACAAGGCCTGTCTTTGGACAGACGAAATGTCGCTAATCATTTTGTCCGGCATGCTACCAGCGATTCTACCAGCTCGCCGCCTTCACAAGTGTACAATATTGATTTCATATTTTGGCACAAGGCCAGCAATTTCAGACGAGGAGTTAAGTCGATTACAGCGACCCCAGTGCCCAACTGGTACTTACTTCATTGACCTCGAAAGGACGAAAGGCAAAGTCGACCTTGGTGTGATTGGATCTCGCAATGCCATACGAAATGCCGCTAATCATTTTGCCCAGCGTGCTAATGATTCTGCCAGCTCACCGCCTGGGAACGCTTCATGAATTTGCGTGTCACCTTTGCGCGGATGTCATGCTAATCTTTCTCTATCGTTTCAGTATTAGTATATGTACTACTGAAACTGGTACAACAAGTGTACAATAGAGTACGTTTATGATAGGTTCATCACTACTTACACAGCTTTATCTCCCGTACAGCTTTATCTTATTAGAGTAGTCTTATCTTCAGCATACAGTTACTTCTAAGTAGATTTATAATGTTTCATTTCTTTTAGTGGCTTAAGCCATTGGACTTGGGCTATGCTTGAAAAAATCCACCACAGTTCTTTTTTTTTTTCTCTTAAGTCAGGTACTTATTCTGTCGGTCTCTTTGACGAACTGCAAAGTTATGGGTACGTAAGCAAAGCAACACTGATTGTTACGAGGTAAGTGTAGGGACTTACGCGAACACAAAGATACACACTCATACACACACACACACACACACACACACACACACACACACACACACACACACACACACACTCACACACACACGAATATAGCAGGCTTTCACACATTCTCCGTCAACCAGATTCCCTCACAAGGCACTGGTCGGCCCGAGGTTATAGTAGAAGACACACCAGAACTGAACGTGAAACCATGTGGCGGTTGCAAAGCGAGTGTCTAGACCACACAGACATACCTGTGCCTACAAAGCATACATATGTGTGTGTGTGTGTATATATATATATATATATATTTGTGTATATATATATATATAACTGGACACTATTCAATTTTTTTTCTCCGTGTTTTTCTCCTTGTCTCCGTATTCTTTCTGTTGAAGAGCGTAGCTCGAAACGTCAAAGACTTTCCGTATTCCCGAGCGTCATACTAATACATCCTTTTGTTATTTACACCACCTGTCCTCGTCTGTTGTTGTTTTTTCGTATATTCTCCTATATATATATATATATATATATAGATACATACACACACACACACACACACACACACACACACGCATACATACATATATATATGAGTATAGTGGAGGCGCATGGCTCAGTGGTGACGGTATTGAACTCAAGACCTCAAGATTGTGGTTTCGATTCCTGGATCAACTGATGTGATGCGTTCTCGAGCAAAACATTTAATTTCATTTTGAGCGAGTCCATTCAGTTGGTAAAGGTGAGTAATACTGCGACAGACCCGGGTCCCGTCAGGTGGAGAACATATACACCAAAGGCACTGAGAAACTGGCCCAATACCCCTTTAGGAGTAATATTGACTAACCATATATGAGTACATACATACGTACTTATATATATATATATATATATATATATATACACACACATATATACATATATATTTATACACACACACACACACACACACACACACACAACACACACACACACACGCACACACACATATACATATATATATATAAGAAATTAAAGAAGGAAAATGCACACACTTTACATAGTTTTAATATAATTTTTAATATATCTTATATTTTGTTTGTCGACCGGTTTCGCTTCGCTAATCATGACATAAAAATTTATTTAAATACGTATTTTCTTAAGAAAAAAAAATTGCTTGTGTCCATGTTATGTGTGCAGTTTATGAATGAATGTATGCACACAGCCAGTTTAAATTGTTTAAACTGGTTGTGTGCATACATGCATGTATATGTATGTATACGTTCGTATATGTAAGTATATCGTGTTATATATATATATATTTGTATTTATGTGCTTTTCTGAGTGTATTCTGCTGAGGAGGCAAAGTATTTCTAATGCAAAGCCAGAAATCCAGGATCTGGAATTATCTAGTAATTTCTGCTAGTTTATTTTGTTTTCTTCGTCTTCGCTCCTGTGTGCTATATGAACATTTTATTGTGGTTTAGAGTCAAGATTTGGCTGCTATTTTCAGCATGGCGGTATCTCTTAGATACCCTAAATTATAATTTTATACATATATATATATTTATATTTACACACAAATATGATATACTTACAAATATCATATTCTATTATGAGTCTTATTTTTGCCCTTTAAAAAGAAGGATCAGGAAATAAATACACTAATCTGCACAAAATTTATGTCTTGACGACAAGCATCGCCGGTCTTTCAAGCTAACAATTTTTGCCTGATTACAATATATTCTATCCTCGTTATGTAACCTACATATACACAGACTTTGTTTTTATCTACCCAACACCGATCGACAGTTTAAATATAAATTTTAATTTGGATGACCTAGATGATATCATACAAAATATCTCCAGTTATAGTAATGAAGTTTGCTATCTTTTGTTTGCTTTAACCGACAGTCACTCTAAAAATAGACGTGGTTAAAATATGATGCATCAGCCCAAAATAGCACAGATCTATGCATTGTTATCTCTTTTATCTTCCGGTGTTTTAGTAATGCAAACTAAACCTTAAACCTTACTGTAATTTTATAATACATGTGTGAGAAAATATAACTTTCTAAGGTTACGTTGGTAATAAAACCTGATAGCATATAAAGTGTTCAAATAGGTTGAGCCGCGAACATGACTCGGAATATGTAGTTATGTGTGTTTCTTTCTGAGATTGCGTAACTTCTCGGCCAAATCTCCCAAAATTGTGACTTGATGCCTTTGTAAAAACTTCTTCTTCTTCTTCTTCTTCTTCTTCTTCTTCTTCTTCTTCTTCTTCTTCTTCTTCTCCTCCTCCTCCTCCTCCTCCTCCTTCTTCTTCCACTAATTCCGTAGAGGTCGACTTTGCAAACACAGCCGCACACGCACGAGCGCATAATTATGTAGATTATGAATCTTGGTATACTTCATATTTGGTGGTGATTATGCAGAGTTTTGCAGCGTGGATTGTTGTATGGTCCTCTTTTTACATGAATTTACATGAAGAAGCATTCTGAGATGAAAGCATTCATTTTGGGTAGGATGTACAGTATATAATCTACCAATTGTTGTTCCAAACTTAATACCTGAATGACATTGAATCTTTGTACCTATTTTACGCTTTGAAGTAGCATGATAGAGAGACAGACAAGCAGACAGACAGAGAATATAGCGAGGAGAGAGAATAGGGGAGACATAGAAAGAAAATCATGATGGTGTCTGGTCTTAGTTTCACTCTGTGGGGCAAACAGACAAGCAGACAGAATCTCTCTCATATATATATATATATATATATATATATATATACCTGGTCGACACTGAATTAGATCGTTGTAATTGGAAGTGAATTAGATTTGTTTACGTTCATATCAGTTTTACCTAAGACGATGGCGAATTTCCGAGAAGTTAAATAAACTTATTAAATGCACAATTGTAGAGAACAAATGAAACGAACATGAAGACTCGGGTTTCAGTCCTTGACGATGAATCTGTAGTAAACCGTAAAGCAAAGCACTAATATCGAATATCAGATAACTTGATCGAGAACAAATCTAAAACAGTGGAGATACTCACTGGATTAACTTGATATATATCCGAAAGACATTGATGAAAGCGCTTGCATGTAACAACAACGTGTTATATCACACATTTTCCTGAAGAGGAAAAAAGTCCTCAGACTCAGCGTTTAACTTACATAAGTTTTATCCTGCTCTACTGCTGTAACGTTAGCCAAGTATGAGAAATAACTATCCAAACCAAGAAGCTATATCCATCCTGTCGACTTACTCGCAACCTGTATCAGATAATCTCTTTATTTTTGGTTGGTATTGTAGATCAACAACCAATGCAGATTAGCGTCAACGCCAGTAAATTGATGAATGCATTCTGTTTTCAACCAAATAATAGTTCAGAGTCACCTGAAATGAAAATAAATCTCCATTAGATATGAGCTAACCCCTTGAGGGTGACATCACAACAAATGAGGTGATAACAACCTTGTGGAATGAAACACAAGTCTTCCACTATGAACAGCAATAGAAATGGTGTTAAGTGAACAACTATCCCTTTGTCTGTATTCACTCAGGGTTAAATGGAAATTAATGGGCTGAGAATAGGAGCTGATAGATCGAAAGTGATACTAAAACAATTACAACTACAACTATAAACATTGCTATATGTGAATGTGGCACAAAGGCACAAACTATGGAGTACCTGTGGTGACACCTACACTGCAAGGATCATAAATTTTAATAAAGATGATGACTATGTTCAGATTTAGCCATTGTCAAGTTTTGTAATTTGTTTATTTCATAAGCACCGGTATAGGAACAAGGATCAAATTGTCGTAAACTGTGAATTTCTATCTCACCGTAACGGAAGCACAAACAACAGTTGAAAGTTTGAGAAGGGGTAACATCAGCCGTGATCCTGTGGCGAAGGAGTCAATTGTGAGCCCCCGTTTATCTTAATCGCAATATATATAAGAAAAAAAAAACGGACGAGTCTGCATAAAACTCATACATGCCTTGTGACTGGCGGTTCTTAATTATTTAAACAAATATACAGCGTTTGTTATATATTCATTAGGAATTCAATACATGACACTCGCCACCAGAATTTAATTCTTCTTCTTCTTCTTCTTCTTCTTCTTCTTCTTCTTCTTCTTCTTCTTCTTCTTCTTCTTCTTCTTCTTCTTCTTCTTCTTCTTCTTCTTCTTCTTCTTCTTCTTCTTCTTCTTCTTCTTCTTCTTCTTCTTCTTCTTCTTCTTCTCCTTCTTCTTCTTCTTCTTCTTCTCCTCTGCCAAGAATTCAGACTGACCTCGAACCCACAAGAGTAAACAAGAGAGACAGAGACAGGCAGAAACAAGGAAAATTCCCCTTGTATTTGAATACTATGCAAATATTCTTCTAAAATACTTTTCATTTAATTTTTACAGTTGAAAAACTCTTAATGACCGAAACCGGTACTGAAATGTTTTTTATAAAATTATTGTAGCATTTTCTACCTTGACTTTAGTTCCATATATATATGTATCAACTCGTGTGTTCCTTTTCAACCTTCTACATATGCATACATATGTAAAGGCGCATGGTTCAGTGGTTAGAGCGACGGATTCACAATCATGAAGTATCGAGTTCGATTCCCGGACCGGGCTGTGTGTTATGTTCTTGAACAAAACACTTAATTTCAGGTTGCTCTAGTTTACTCATCTCTAAAAATGAGTTGCGGCGTCACTCGTGCCGAGCTTTATCGGCATCTGCCTTTCCTTTGGATAACATCGGTGGCGTGGGGATTGGCAATTTAGTCCCCGACCACTCGACTGTAGTACTGGGTTACATGGCACCAGTAGCAAGGTTTTCCTGACCTGATAATATAGATGTGTGTGCATGTGTGTGTGTGTGTGTGCGTATGCATGTGTGTGTGTGTATGCGTGTGTGTGTGTGTGTGTGTGTGTGTGTTGATAGAGGTTTTCAGAGGAAGGTGAACATATGCTAGCTATATAACTTTCATTCATGCTAGAGAAAAATTAAGAATTTGTAACCAGCAGGCAAAGGTACTTGAAGAAGAGTCAAACCAAATTTATAACTTACAGTTTTAAATTATGTCACACATCGTCAGCTTTACTTGGAAACATGTAGAACGAATTTACCTTCTCCGTCCTACACATACCAATTCAAAAAACACATAATTATCAATTTTCATTGCGCAACCGTGAGTTATATAGTAGCACTCATCTTATCGAAATCTCCAGCAAATTTGACATTGCACTAAGAATATAACATACCTTGCATAATAAACTTTGTTGATCAACTTCCACCTGCATTATGTCATTTATACGAGCCGTATATCTGCTTGAAGTTAACTGACCGCCTATCTTATGGGACTTTTGAATCACACTTCTCTATTAGCAGATATATATATATATATATATA
>NC_068984.1:44808948-44812973 GCF_001194135.2 Octopus bimaculoides | reverse complement strand
TGTTAGCAGGTGCCTATGTACGTACGTTTGTATGTACATACATATGGATGTATGCGTGCATGTAAATATGTATGTATATTATTTGTAAGTATGTATGCATGTATGTTTGTATATATGCAAGCATGTTTGTATGTATGTATGCATGTTTCTATGTATGTATGCATGCGTGTATGTTTGTATGTATGTAGATCGGTTCGCATTCTTACGTATGCATATAAATCTGTAGGCTTGTATGCAAGCAGATGTATTCAGGTCGATAGGCTTGCATGTATAATTATGTGAGTATGCATGTGTGTATGAATGTATGCATGCATGTATGTGTGCATGTATATACCTTAATTTGACTCCAAAATCCGTAGGGTGAACATTGAATTTGGTGGTATTTCAATTCAGAATAGAAAGAGCCGGACAAAACACTATGGGAAATAATGACCACCATGCCAAATTAGGTAGCAACTCTGATGATGATGATGATGATGATGATGATGATGATGATGATGATGATGATGATGATGATGATGATGATGATGATGACGATGATGATGATGATGAGGAAGAAGTAGCTGTCCTCCAAGTTACAAAGACGGAAGGCTCAATTTGGAAAGGACAAACTATAGATCTGATTGCACAGGCTGCAGTGGAGACACTCGAAAATTGGTGGAGACGGTATCAATTGGAAACCTGGTGTTGAAAGTGTTGTTTTAAATGTGGCCAAGAATGCCACATTAGATTACACTGCCCTCTGCAACAGCAGACTATGGAAAGAATGGACGGGAGGCCGAAAAAGAAACAAGAAGAGGAAAAGGAAAGAATGGAAGAATGGAAAATTGCAGAAGGAAGAAGAAAAAAAAGAGACCGAACCCATCCATCCCCTTCCTACACAATCCAAAAAGAAGGAATAAATGCAATCACAACAAAGTACAAAGGATTCCCCTCCCCGTGAAGTAAATTATGTTTGTATACTAACGAACAATGAGAATAAGGAACTAATTCGGAAGATAACAGGTTGGAAGACGACAAAATTTGTCCTTACAGAAGTATATGTGAACACAAGAGGGTGGCACATGTGTGTGATACTTTCAGAAAAGCAGACGGAAGAGGTGTAAAAGTACAAAAATAGTTTTAAGTTCTAGAAGATCAATACAGACATTAAAAGGATACCAAACAACATGGGGTATGAGGAACTATTGGTGAAATTTGGTGTTGATGTGGTAAAAGAACTCCCAAGGAAGTAAGTGATGCTGCTTGAGGTGGGGTAAGCAGCACATTTCCATTTTCTCATTCTCGTTATTCATTCATATTATTGTATTTATAATTCTATTTGAATTTTTACTATTTTGTGTTATATGTCCTCACATGTGTTTCTGTTGTCCCCTCTTTGTTGGGCTCCTTGTAGGAAATAAAGAAATAATGTATGTATATAGATAGGTAAGTAGAAAGATATGTGGGTCTATATGTTGGTCGGTAGATATGTGGGTTTGTATGCATATATGTATATATGCCATTATGAGTATATGTGGTAAAAAGTTTGCTTCCCAACAACATGGTTCCAGGTTCGTTCCCACTGCGTGGCACCTTGGACAAATGTCTTCTACTGTGGTCTCGAGCCAACTAAAGACTTATGAGTGGATTTGATAGACGGAAACTGAAAGAAGCCCGTCGTATATATGTGTGTGTGGGAGGGTATGTATGTGTCTGTGTTTGCCTCCCCATCACCGCTTGACAACCGGTATTGATGTGGTTACGTCCCTGTAACCCAGCAGTTCCGCAAAAACTGACCGATAGAATAAGTATCAGGCTTAAAATATAAGTCCTGAAGTTGATCTGTTGATTTAAAACTCCTTAAAGACGGTGCTCCAGCATGGCCGCAACCAAATGACTGATTCAACAAAAAGTATAAAAGAATAAAAGAACGCATGCATTCATATATGCATTAATTTATGGATGTATGTGTGTTCATGTGCGTATGTATATGTGTATGTGTGTGTGTGTGTGTATACGTATATGTATTTTCGTTATATGTATATGTAAAATTGTTTGCACGTCTATATATGTACATATTTTTGTGCTTGTATTTAACTGTGTATATGTCATTCTAAGTACACACACACACACACACACACACACACACACACACACACACACACACACACGCACGCACACGTGTGTGTGTGTGTGTGTGGTTGGAAGATTGGCACCTTGGGCAAGTGTCTGCTACTATAGCCTCGGGCCGACCAAAGACTTGTGAGTGGATTTAGTTGCTTGGTTCCGGGTTCGTTCCCATTGCGTGTCACCTTGGACAAAATGTGTTCATACTGTGGCCTCGAGCCTACTAAAGACTTATAAGTGGATTTGATAGACGGAAACTAAAAGAAATCCGTCGTATATATGAGTGTGTGTGTGTGTCTGTGTATGTGTATTTGTATTTATGTTTGTGTCTTTGTCTGTGCTTGTCCAGCTACCATCACTTGACAACTGACGTTGATATATATATATATATATATATATATATATATATATGTATGTATAAATAAAGGCGCAGGAGTGGCTGGTACCCATAGCAATACCGCTGACCTGCTTATAGAATTCGCCAGAGAAGGAAAAAACAATTGAGTGTTAAGACGAGCTCAGCTATGTGAGGAGTGTATTAGTGCTGGCTTGAGGTACAGAACGACGGTCTAAGAAGTGTTTAAGTGAATGACTGTGTGACTTGTTTCTCTTTTTTTTCTCTCTCTCTCTCTCTCTCTCTCTCTCTCTCTCTCTCTCTCTCTCTCTCTCTCTCTCTCTCTCTCTCTCTCTCTCTCTCTTTTTCTTCTCTTTTTCTCTGCCCCCTAACGAAGGATTGAATCCGAAACGTTGGACATTCCACTCCTCACGGCAAAAAAAAAGGTAATGTAAAAGGAGAAAGGGCTCTATACCCCTTTCTTATTTTTTCTGACCAGGCTCCCGTGGTTTTATGGGTTTTTCCACGTGTAACCTTTCCTTTTTCGAAGCGCCTCCCCCTTTGGGAGTTCTACTTATTTATTTATCTATTTATTTATCTATTTATTTATTATATCCTTCTCCGTTTTCTTCCTCTGTTTAGACGAACTTTCCTACCTTTTCGGACAAAACCTTTTGTAACCTTCGTCCTGTCTTTGTCCTTATATGTCTTTAATTGATATTAGCCCTTGTGGCCAATAAAACGAATTAATTATTATTATTATTATTATATATGCGTGTGTACGGGCGCGTGAAAGTATATGCATGTATGTGTATGAGTGTCAGTCTGTTGGAACTCTCAGTTCCGGGTGGAATGGTGGTGGGACGCCATTCTGAAATACAGAATAGTTTGGTCATGTCAAAGCTAGTTGAGCCAGTCCCTCTGAATAAATGCTATGCACACAATGTATGTCTTAGTTATGCAACCTAATGCAAATATACAAGTAACAAATCAGATTTTAACATAGCAGCTCTAAACAGGGTACATGTATGTTACATGTACCCTGTTTCAATTATATGGAAAAGATTTTAACATTGTATACACCAGTTTAAGTACTAAGATTTACCTCCGATATGTGTGTGTGTAAGTGAATGTGCATGCGTGTACACGTGTATGTTTGTACTGGCTTGTATGTCTGTACGTGAGGGCACGTGGCTTTGTAATTAGGGTATTGGGCTCACAATCGTAAGATCATGAGTTCGATTCTTGGCGGCGTGTTGTCTCTTTAAGTAAGACACTTTATTTCACGACCTAGTCCACGCTCCAGTCCACGCTCTAGTCCACGCTCCAGTTCACTCAACTGGCAAAAATGAATAGTACATGTATTTCGAAGGACCAGCCTTGTCACACTCTGTGTCACGCTGAATCTCCCCGAGAACAACGTTAAAGGTACACGTGTTTGCGGAGTGCTCAGCCACTTGCACGATAATTTCACAAGCAGGCTGTTCTGTTGATCGGATCAACTGGAACGCTGGCCTTCGTAGCAGACAGAGTGCCGGTTATTATGCTTGTACGCTTGGGTGTTTGTGTATAATATGTATTT
>NC_068984.1:44806995-44808492 GCF_001194135.2 Octopus bimaculoides | reverse complement strand
GTTCTGGTTTTCACGTGTTTTATCATTGCATCACCAAAATATTTTTAACATCATCAAAACAAATTTTCCAATCGTGAAACAAAGTGAAAAATTAAAAAAACATAACTTATTAAACACTTAACCACATGACCTAAAGAAAACATTAACAAAGGCAAAATTCAACATGAACGAACAGGATAAAAAATTCACAGTATCCAAGCCAAGCGTAATGATAACATGTGGAATGTGTCAATACATGCGTACTGTTAGATCCATTAAATGGACAGATCTTCGCGAATGCATATATGAACTGCAAAAGCAGAAATTTGATCTACTGCGTTAAATGCCCTAATTGCAAGGAACTATAAATATGCCGAGACAGGCAATGCATTATTGAAACGCTCACGAGTCCACAGAAAACAAATCCAGAACAACTAATGTTCGCCAAATTCCATTGAGCAAACATATAGAAACATGTGGTCAGAAAATGTTTCTAATTTTTCCTTTCCACAAACTACATGACACAAGTGACATTGGAAAAAAGATGAAAGAAAATGTTTTTTTTTGTTTTTTTTTTTATGTTCAAACCTGTTCTGAACGGAAATAACAATAATATATCAACCAGTTAATGATGTGCATTAAAAAATATCTTCAACATATGAATATAAACAAATTAGGGAAGACTCCCACTAACTGAAATAAAAACGATCGAAACCAACTAAGCTTGCTCACTCATAAGACCATTACCCGTAAACCGCAAGCTAATTGGTTAAAACGAAGGCAGGATTTATGCCAGTAATATCAGTGCGCCAGGCAAATCATAACGTTTAAGCTGCATGCGAATAGGTCAAAACCGTATTCGAAAAATTCAGCTTGCTGGAGCCTTCTAAGATCTACAAAAAGAAAGAATTCAGTCATTTTACTACAGTTGTCAAGAACTCAACTGTCAGTTAAATACATCTTGAAATCTGATGATTACTACGAACGTATGAAAGATCTAATTGAACTTTATGAACTTTACAAAATATTTTTTTAATGTTTAACACATTTCAACATTGTAAATTGTTTTTATACAATGATAAAAAAACGTGAAAACCAGACCGTGTTTTAACTTTATTCAAAAATATATTTAAAAAAAACGCGTAACCAGTTATTTGTATCACATAAGATTGGCCATTGAAAAGTGATTGTACTAGCGGTTTTTCAGCATGGCCACAACCTGAGGGCTGAAACGTATAAAAGAATAAAAGAATATCATTATTATTATTATTGTTCTTGTTGTTGCTGCTGCTGCTGCTGCTGCTGCTGCTGCTGTTGTTGTTGTTGTTGTTGTTGTCATCGTCATCGTCGTCGTCGTCGTCGTTTTACTTCTCAGAGCGCTCGATCTTGTTTGCACTGGAAGATTCTGTAAAAGTACCAGAATTACAATGAATAAGTCCTGGGATCGATTTCTTCGACTAACACCCTTTAAGGTGGTGCTCCAGCATGGCTGCAGCCAAATGACTGGAACAAGTAAAA
>NC_068984.1:44804826-44805540 GCF_001194135.2 Octopus bimaculoides | reverse complement strand
TGTGTGTGTGTGTGTTTCTCTTTTTGTAGGTGTTCTTTTCGCAAGATTCTTGATGTGAAACTGCGTGTTAAAACTTGTACTTTTAATTTTCTTCCAATTAAAACACACACATTAGTTGTAGTCCACTTATCAATCAATCAGTCAATCCAGCCATCAATCACGTAATCGCAAAGTTTTTCACCTAATGCACCATCCCTTCAAATGAGTTCTTTAACAATTGTCTTTTCTTCTCTTTTGCTTGGGAATTATATTTACGTAAGGATATGTGGATGGTCGTGTTCCTTTATGTATGCCATACCCGTCGCTAAGGGGGTGCACTGGAAGTCATTGTTACTTTATTATCCAATGGTGCAACCTCAAATTGAGAAAACACAGTTTACAAAGAGTAGTCCCCACGAAGAATATTCTGAAGTATCCCAGGCATCAAAGTCTGGCGATGGGCCTGATGTATATCAGCGTATGTATGTGTATTCGTAATCGTTTGGAGCAGCTGAGTGATCTTATGTTGGTAATCACCAATAAATGAATGACATTTTGTTACCTAAAGATCTAGAAGAATTTAGCTATATATTAGGGAATTTTGAATTTTTATTTATCTTCCTTTCACATTTGTTAAAATTTTTGTTATATGTGCACACTTGCGCGTGCGAACACACACGCACGCACGCACACACACACACACACACACACACACACACACACACACACACACAC
>NC_068984.1:44803203-44804207 GCF_001194135.2 Octopus bimaculoides | reverse complement strand
ACACATATTTGTCTTGCTCGTTTTACATTCTGGCGTTTGCTGAAATTTCTTGAGAACATTCTTCGCGATAAGACGATTTGCTCTCTTCTTCTAGCATATTAGGAATCCACCTTGGTGGTTATTCCTCTTATATATGTGTGTAATATCATTTCTTAATCTTCGGATTTTTTAAGTATGCTAGACCACAGATTTAAATTGATATCAATTAATGATTTATTTCTACCCAGAGTATTTAACTTTTAACTAACTATGTTCTCTAACCAGTAAATTCGCTGCGGAAATTTATTAGCTGCAAACTTCTTTCCGGTTTTAGCGCGCCAAAATGAAGACATTTGAAATATACCCTCAAATATAATTGGCAGCACTTTATACACGTTCTCTTTCGGGAGGACCTCTTGTGTCTAGTTCTGTGAATTATTTTTTCCATGCAACGGCAGCACTGATGAATTACGGACATTTACATTTGTGAATGTTAATAGCGAAATCTAGGTACGTAGTGTATTGCCAAATTGTGTATCATTTCATTTGTCTTGCTCTTTGTCTTTCTGGTGTTTGCTGAAATTACTTGAGAACACATTCTTCATGGTAAGACGATTTTGCGTCTTCTTCTAGCATATTAGGAATCTACTTTGATGGTTATTCCTCTTATATATGTATATATGTATACATATACATATACATACACACACACATAATATATATACTCTATGTATATATACCTTTAATGGCTTATATTTTGCAATCATTAGATTGCAGTCGTGCTGGGGCAAAACCTTGAAGGGTATTAGGAGAGCGATTGGATTCAGTAACTTCTTTTTAAAGCCTGGTATTCATTCAAGCGGTCTCTATTGCACAACTGCTAATGTTACAGAAAAGTAAACATATGAACATCAGTTGTCAAGCGCGGTGGGGGACAAAGCACCACCCCAAGGGCACAACACCAGGCTCTGTGTGTGTGAGTGAGTGAGTGAGTGAGTGTGTGTGTGTGTGTGTGTGTGTGTGTG
>NC_068984.1:44801026-44801847 GCF_001194135.2 Octopus bimaculoides | reverse complement strand
TGTGGAGGCGCAATGGTCCATTGGTTAGGGCAGCGGACTCGCGGTCATAGGATCGCGGTTTCGATTCCCAGACCGGGCGTTGTGAGTGTTTATTGAGCGAAAACACCTAAAGCTCTGTGGAGTGCTTAGCCACTTGCACGTTAATTTCACGAGCAGGCTGTTCCGTTGGAACCCTCGACGTCGTAAGCGACGGAGTGCCAACAACAACAATATATATATATATATATATATAGATATAGATAGATAGATGTGTGTGCGTATATATGTTTTCTATCTTTTACTTGTTTCCGTCTATCAAAACTACTCACAAGGCTTCGGTCAGTCCGAGGCTATAGAGGACACTTGCCAAAGGTGCCACGCTATGGGACTGAACCTGGGAACATGTGGTTGTGAAGCAAACTTCTTACTATACAGCCACGCCTGTGCCTCAGTGTGTGTGTGTGTGTGTGCATTTGTGTGTGTATGTGTATGTGTGTGTGCATTTGTGTGTGTATGTGTATGTGTGTATGTGTATGTGTGTATATGCGTGTGTGTTACATGCATATACACGAATATATAATAATAACTGTTTAGATGTATAATTCTCATTTATTTAAATTATCTTGGATATATATTCAGTAAACTGTTTATAATCCAACGAAGCAAACTCAAGATTTACCCATCGTGTGAAATACACTGGAATTGTTCACCTTAAATAGTCCCTGGTTATTCTATACCATTCGATACGGTTAGCCAGAATTCGAATTATACAAGAGCGCTTGAATGGTATCTGTCCGGATATATTATCCCTATCTATCTATCTATCTATCTATCTATCTATC
>NC_068984.1:44800642-44801016 GCF_001194135.2 Octopus bimaculoides | reverse complement strand
AATACCAGGTAACTAGCACATTAAAAGAATCAGGGAGATTCAGAAAAAAAAAAGGACTCCACAAAACGATGTTATCCAAGGAAAAGGCAAATGGCACCAGTGACGTTGCAGCTTATTTCTACAGCTAAGTGAACTAGAGTAACATGAACACAGCTTGGTTCCGGATTCGAACTCACTACCTCATTATTTCCTGATTGTGAACCCAACGTTCTAATCACTGAGCCATGTACCTTATATATACATGCATACATGCGTACACACACACACACACACACACACACACATACATATATATATATATATACACACATACATGTATGCATACATATATATATATATATATATATATACACACATACATGTATGTATACATA
>NC_068984.1:44790052-44795052 GCF_001194135.2 Octopus bimaculoides | reverse complement strand
GGGAAGGGGGGGTTGCTTAATTTTTGAGAGCGGTCCGGTTCATTTTAGTATTCTTGTTTGTGAGAGCAGTCGAGTTCATTTCAGATATTCTCATATACAGCATAAACGGATACACACATATACTTACACACACCCGCACACATACAGACTTACACACACACACAAGCAAACAAACGCGCACATCTATACATACAGATACACATACACATATAAATGTACGACGAGCTTCTTGACAGCTTCCGTCAACTAAGTTCACTTGTAAGGCATTGAATCATTTGTCGGCCCGGGTCTATAAGTGAAGTCACTTACCAAAGGTGCTGTGAAGTGGCCTGAACCCGAAACAGGGTGGTTGCAAAGCTAACGCAAAGATACACATACATACATAATACATTGTGTATGTGTGTGTGTGTGTGTGTGTGTGTGTTACGTATTTTAACTTCTAAATCAAATTCACTGTTATCGTGAAGAAGAAATTCCCACATATGGTAAAAGGTGTAAAAATGTATCTGCTTAGTGTCTCACCCCAGATATGTTTATAGCTACTTGGCCTTCCTAAGTAGGAGTTACCGAAGAGAGATAATCTTAGGTAGATATAAAGCCGTAGTTTTATCTTAGAATGGTCAATATCATTGACTGAGTTGCGTCTTGGACTGGCTGGTCACAATAAATACAGAAATAGTAGCGTTAAGCAGTGATGAGGAACAAACAAATGTTAGGCTAGTTAAAATATGTCGCCAAAATATACGTAGTAATTAAAATTTCCAATATAAAATGTACTGTGAGGTTTTGTGTTTGAGGTTTTTGTTCTTAGAGATTTTGCCCTGATGTAGTTCAACCGAGTTCGGTTTCGTTTCAGGGATGCTTTGTTTACTGCACTTCCTCGAAAGTAACATATTTTTTTAGCTCATTGAGGTGGGAGCAAGTAAAACCAGGTTGAGAAACTGAGATAGATGTTGTTACAGTTATTTTTACTGCTGTCCTTAATTTTTCTTTTTTTTAATAAACTATGAAGCAGTGATCTTTGCTATTGATACAGATCCTTAAATTCGTATAGGAGTAGAATCATAGTCGATTAAATTTTCTCTAGATCACAGATATTCCATTTATCGATCACGGTGAGATGAAAACCAAACGTTTAACCCCGAGATGTTTTGTGATGAAATTTTGATGACAAAAAGAAACAAGAATTCCAGCGGTTGTATGTTGTTTTTAACTGTAAGTCAACTCTGATCGAGTAGATCTATTATCAAGAGCACTCCCAACGTGACCACCCTGCCTTTTGAGGGTTATCTAAAATTATATTATCTTATGTGTCTCTCCTGTTTTTAAAATGGCGAGATAAGATTAAAGAGTGTGAAAGAGAAAGAGAAAGTGGGGGATATGACTGATGTTTCTAGTATGTCGAGCGTCGTCCACATAGAGGTTGTCTCTTTGACTTGTTCAATTAAACAACATGAGCAGACGTTGTAAGGAGAGAGAGAGAGAGAAGCTACGACTATCAAAGATATTTGTCGGACAACGCCTGGGTATTTTTAACACATAAAAGTATAATAAAACTGACAGAAAAGCAGATAAGAAATAAAGGCTAGAGACATTTCATTAGGGAAAATCAGATCTAGCCGTGGAAAGTCTAACAACAGAACACACCTTACTGCTGTTTCCTTTATTAGAATGACCTTTTTTTTTTTTTTTGTAGCTTTAATTACAGATAAAGTGTATTTAATATCTCTCCGACAGATTTAGTGAGAGGCCAAGTTCTTGTTTGAGATGACTAAATTTAAATTGATAGCAACCGTATGTTTAAAATGTTACTATAGTGTGGTATGTGTGTATATATTCATGTAGTTATGTTTGTATACGTGTTACAACGCAATGTCCTTCTACACACTCATACCAACTCAGAAAAAGAACATAAAAGCAGGTACATACACAGACAAGACGCACTAAAATATAAAGAAAGCTGTAAAGACACAGATTATGTCTTTTTAAAAAAGTCACTGGGGAACCGCAATAAATGACCGATTTAATGATTTTTGTTCAGTGTTTTATTTAAGAGATTAAATAAAAAAAAAATAAAGGCGCAGATATGGTTGTAGGGTCAAGAAACTCGCTTTGCAACCATGTGGAATTTTAGATTCAGTCCCACTGCTCGGCACTTTGGGCAAATGTGTTCTACTTATAGCCCCAGACCGACTAGTGCCTTGTGAGTGTATTTAGTAATTTGGTAGACGGAACCTGTGGGGGAAAGCTCGTGATATATGTGTATGCGTTTGTGCGTGTGTGTGTGTGTGTGTGTGTGTGTGTGTGTGTGTGTGTGTATGTGTGTGTGCATGTGTGTGTGTGTGTGTTTACATGTGTGTGCGTTTGTGTGTACGTGTTTGTGTGTGTGTATGTATGTGTGTGCGTGTGTGTGTGTGTTTTGCACGTGCGCGCGCGCGTGTTTGAAGCCTACTTCCGCTTGCAAGTAGTTTTAATTTAGTTCTATATTTAAGAGATGAGGAATTATGTACATTATTTACATTATTTACATTATTTACATTCGACGGATATTTTTCCTCATCTTGTTTGTTGTTAACACAACGTTTCGGCTGATATACCCTCCAGCCTTCTTCAGGTGTCTTGGGGAAATTTCGAACCTGGGTTCTCATTCCTAAGGTATTTTTCGATGTTATTATTATTATTATTATTATTATTATTATTATTATTATTATTATTATTATTATTATTATTATTATCATTATTATCATTATTCAGTAGTTTTATTTCTATAACGTACTTTCACTTCACTACCGAGCGCAGATCTAGTGCCTTGGGTATGTACTGTGGTTTGCTGTGATGCTCTTATGGTTACTGTATTGAAAGTGTTTTGCGTAGGATGTGTGCAGTGCCCAATAGTGCAATTTTCTGTATGTTATATATATTTGTAAGTCCTGGTGTTTTTGTTATGTATTTGTCTGAATATTTTTTTATTATACCTAAGGTGCCTACTATGATAGGAATTGTTTCTGTTTTTAGATTCCACATTCGAGTTACTTCTATTTCCAGGTCTTTGTATTTTGAAAGTTTCTCCATTTCTTTTAGGGAAACGTTGTCATCTGCTGGTATTGATACATCAATTAGAAAGCATTTTTTCCTTCATGATCTTTGACAACTATATCTGGTCTATTGGCCTTAATTTGTCTAACTGTGTGTATTAGCATATCCGAGAGTATGGTTGCTTTCTCGTTTTCTGTGGCCTTTTCTGGCGCGTGTTTATACCATCTTTTTTCTGTTGTTATTCCATAGTGTTGGCATAGCTTCTAGTGTATATAGGTCCCAGCTCTGTCGTGTCTGTGAATATATTCCTTCTTAGCCAGGACTGGGCAGCCAGAGATTATATGATTTATTGTTTCTTCTTCTTCTTCTTCTTCTTCTTCTTCTTCTTCTTCTTCTTCTTCTTCTTCTTCTTCTTCTTCTTCTTCTTCTTCTTCTTCTTCTTATTGTTATTATTATTATTATTATTATTATTATTATTATTATTATTATTATTATTGTCTTTGCACAGCGTCTAACGCTGGAGATGTACTACGGTGTTAGCTGTTCACTACCCCTTATTTTTCGAGCATCATCCGGAGTATTCCAGCGGTTCCAAGCTGTGTTGTTTTCTGCAAGTGCTCCACCCTTATTGCTGCCCCTATTTATTCCATATACTTCTGAAGATGTTTACTCATTGTTCCCAGAGCTCCGACAATTATTTGTACTACTACAAACCTTTTTCAGCGACCACAACTGCTTAACCTCCCAAACTAACCTGTTATATCTATCGACTTTTCTTTCTTCCTTATCGCATACCTTGTTGTCAGCTGGGTATGCTATATCTATGATCTAGCATCGGTTACTTTCTTTCTCATTTAACACTATGTCTGGTTTCCGGTTCTCTCTCTCATGATCCCATAGGATCTTTGCATTGTCCTTTCGATTGTCCTTTTTTGCTCTGTCAAGTCCATACTTGTTACACAGTGTCCAACGGACAATCGGTCCTATATTGTCATGACTGGGCTAGTAGCGTACCTTGACTGGTTATATGCCATAAGGTTTCACCATTTTATCCACAAATTCTGCACTTATCACTTTCTGATGTGTTGTATATTCTGTATTTGATGTAATTGGTTCTTAATGCTTGCTCTTAGAGAGCACAGATTAGAGACGCCGTTTCCGGTTTTAAATCACTTTTAGTTATCTATAGCCATCTTTTTTCTCTGTCTGTTTTATCTTCAACACGCTTCCTCTGAAGGAAGATCGCTGATAGCTTTTGTGCCAATTGTATCTTACAAAAACTTTTCACACAATTTGCCACAGGTCGAAGCAATATTGGCCATCGTTATGGCAGTCGACGAGATGGTTAAATATATCCTCACACACATTTTCGCTTTCTATCTATCTATCTATCAATCTATCTCCCTCCCTCTCTCTCTCTACTTCTGTCACTCCATCTCTCTTCTCTCTTATATACTTATAATTCTGCATACTGGTTTTCTTCTCATTCAAACCTTGAATATTCTTTCTGTATCACCTGCTGTTTTGTTGTTTTCTCACTTGCATTTCTCTTTATAATAAACACTTTTTGTTACCAAACTTTTTCCATTCACTTCTGGATAGTTTGAGAACTATTGTTATCTTGTACACCAGCATTCACGTGTTCGGCACATATCGTCACAGATTTTACGATTTATAGCCGTTGTGCTGTCGTATGCATTTCATTCAAGCATTCTGCATTTTCTTAACGCATAGTTTGTTTGTCGTATACAGCCTTTTCCTTTGCTTTTCCTTTTGCTTTGAAAATGTGTTTACGTAATTTCTTTGTTCGACTGTGCACATATTTTTATTTCAGTACATTCCACATTCATTCACAAGTAGACTTTACCTCACAGATCTCATTGTCCGACAGAAACCTTCTCATATCAACAAACCGGTTACACTCATGTAACCTCGTAGTAATTCTATTTCATATGAAATACAAG
>NC_068984.1:44783625-44785604 GCF_001194135.2 Octopus bimaculoides | reverse complement strand
TATATATATATATATTCTTTTATTTGTTTCAGTCATTTGACTGCAGCCATGCTGGAGCACCGTCTTTCCTCGAGCTAATCGACCCCAGACTTATTCTTTGTAAGCTGAGTTCTTACTCGATGTCTTTTGCCAAATGGCTAAGTTACAGGGACGTAAACACAGCAATATCGGTTGTCAAGTGTTGTTGGGGGTACAACCACAGGCACACAAACGTACATACATTTCAGTTTGCGTCTACCAAATCTACCTAGAAGGCTTTGGTCGGGCTGGGGTTATAGTAGAAGACACTTGCCCAAGGTTCCACGCAGAGGGGCTGAACCTAGAATTATGTGGTTGAGAAGAACCAAGCTACATTCCACACGGCCACGCTAGCGCCTATATATGTATATAGATAGATAGATAGATAGATAGATAGATAGATAGATAGATAGATAGATAGATAGATAGAGAGAGAGAGAGAGAGAGAATGAGAGAGAGAGAGAGAGAGAGAGAGAGAGTCAGGGAGAAACAGACAGACAGACAGACAGACAGGTAGATAGATAGATAGATAGATAGATAGATAGATAGATAGATAGATAGATAGATATAGTTGTAAGAAATCCTAAAAAGAGCTAAACAGCAGAAGATTCTTAGGCAAATGTTTCGACCCTTAAATTTTATATGCAGGTTTCAAATCTGGCACAAGGCCAGCAGTTTAGGATGTGCGGGTTAGTCGATTACATCAACCCCTGTGATAAACTGACACTTAAGTTCGTTTCAATACAACAGTTCAGCTACCGGGAAAGGCTGAAAAAGTTAAGGCTTTACTCTCTACAATGAAGGCGAGGAATATATATAGTGATATACATCTGGAAAAGTTTGGAAGGACTTGTACCAAAATTTAGCATTGAAAGTTTCATAAACACAAAACCTGGGTGCAGTTGCATAGTACCAAAGATCCCAACATCACTATCAAAATATAAACCAGACAGTGCAGCAGCTTGGGTTCCAAAGCCCCGCAGCGCTTGAATATTCTTCTACAAAGACTGGGAGACACACGTGTGGTGGATGCAGGTGTCTTAAAAACGAAATTGGATCTCTTTTTATCAAGAGTTCTGGATGAATCTATCTTGCGGCAGGAAACACAAATTGAGGGCAGCAATATCAGACTCTCTCATTCACTGAATGGCAAACATCAGAAGAGGTTTCAAAGTAATGAAAGTGTAACAATGCTAACGGCGATGTTCCTCTGCAGCCGCAGTTCCGGAGCTGAAACAAATAAAAAGAGTAAAAGAGTAAAATAGATACACACACAAACACACGACATGTCTTTGTATGATTGTATCCTGTGTGTTTTATTGTATGATCGTTTAATGTACGCATGTACATATGTATGTATGTATGTATGTATGTATGTATGTATGTATGTATGTATGCATGCATGCATGTATGTATTTATGTGTTTCTGAACGTACAACTCGTAGATAGTCCTGCCAAAATACCATTCAATTTTTATCGCGTCTGACGTCAAGACCAAATGAGCCAATGAAGGACTTAACCAACAAGCGTATCTTACATAACCGGACGTTGAATGAGATGCGATCAATATTTCTACTCTTCTTTATTATGTGTCTGTTTATTCATGCATCTGTATTTTCTTCACGTTATCAGCGAGTGTCTAAATATGATTTGTTGGACTGTGCGTGGGAACGTCTGGGTGAGTGTGTGTGTGTGTGCGTGCCTGTGTGCGTACCTGTGTGCGTGCGTGTGTGTGTGTCTGTGCCCATGCGTATTTCTGTGTGGAGAGCGTGCACGTTAGTTATTTTATCCTACGTGTATCGTAAACCTATAGGACTGATTCAACCGAAAGTGCTAATGCATTATATGATGATCATTTGCAGATATCGATCTCGGACTTTTGGCTAATACCAAAGAATATATATATATATATATATATATATATATATATATATATATATATATATATATATATATATATA
>NC_068984.1:44781224-44782097 GCF_001194135.2 Octopus bimaculoides | reverse complement strand
GTGTGTGTGTGTGTGTGTGTGTGTGTGTGTGTGTGTGTGTGTGTGGAACGGCTATCGGGAAGTGACTGCAGATTTACCAGGGTGCCAAGGATTCTTTCTCATCCCAGTTACGAAAAAAACCGGACATTTTAATATTGTGTGAAAGGATGAAAGTTGTTGTAAATGTGGTCGAGTTAACGGTTCCTCATGAAGATAACATGGACGCCGTTCAGGAAGATAACATGGACGCCGCATCTACCAACATTTGCAAATTTGATATTTGTATATAATGCTTTATTAAAAGATATATAAATAATTTAAAATGAGCAAGAGAGTGCAGCAGCTCTCCCTCTATAATAACTCTTCTTCCAGTTCTTCATCGCAATTAAATAATTGGTTGGAAATTACGGTAGTATTGTGTTTTGGGATTCTTTACGAAGCAGGGGTGCAGTTTATTCGAAATACTTCAATGCACAGCGGACAACATGTACGCCTCTTTCGTCAAAGATGTCATCTTTGACCAGTGCAATATGCATAGATGTAAGACGTTGAAAGTAGGGTAAATTAGCGTTTAGGATAAACCAGGTAATGGGAGTTCCTCTACCAATATGTGCAATTTCAATGATCTATGTTAGTTATTAAAAAAAGCTATGACCGATAGATAAATAGATAGATAGATAGATAGATAGAGAGAGAGAGAGAGAGAGAGAGAGAGAGAGAGAGAGAGAGAAAGAGAGATATAGGTAGATAGATTACAAATCCCACTAATAATACAATTTGACACGCACACACATACACACACCCATATATATGTGTATGTATATATATATATATATATATATGTGTGTGTGTGTGTGTGTGTGTGTGTGTGTGTGTGTGTGTGTGTGTGTGTGT
>NC_068984.1:44778344-44779185 GCF_001194135.2 Octopus bimaculoides | reverse complement strand
TATATATATATATATATATATCCTCTCTACTATAGGCACAAGACCTGAAATTTGGGGGGAGGGGAGATAGTCGATTACATCGACCCCAGTGTTTCACTGGTACTGAATTTATCGACTCCGAAAGGATGAAAGGCAACGTTGACATCGGCAGAATTTGAACTCAGAACGTAGCGACGGGCAAAATACTGCTAAACCTTTCGTCCAGCGTACTCTAAACATATTCAACACGAGCCAATGCGAGAGCGTCTGCACGGTCACCCAGCCTATTAGCAACAGCATCCTGCAGTCTGGAAAGCGGAAAGGCTCATCTGATAATGTATTAATGTATTCCTACATACGCAACATTTGAGAGAAGGAAGGCGTAGTCATAGCAATCACACTTCCATTCATAAGCCACCTTAGACAGGATTTACCTGGGGTTAAACAACAATAGCAACAACAAGGCCACCGACAGATCAGTCTATTTTGGTACAAAAGCTAGCAATGTAAAATTCATACGTGAATATGCGAGTGAAGTTCATGTGCACTGCGCACGCGCGTGTGTGTGAGAGAGAGAGTGAGGGAGGAAAGAGAGAAAGCGAAAGAGAGATTACGTGTTTGTGTGTTTATATATTCATTTATTAATTCATTAATTCAATATCGATCAGCTTGACATAATTATGATTACAGAAGCGTACTGTTTTGTTCTTTTTTGTTTTGTTTTTTTTGTTATTGTTTACTCCATTATCTTAATTATAAGACCATGTCTTTTATCTGTCTGTTGATTGTTCCATGGTATCAAGCTGTTGCACAGGAGATTGTACAAGGTGTTGATGATGCTGGTGGTGGTGGTGGTGGTGGT
>NC_068984.1:44773808-44778157 GCF_001194135.2 Octopus bimaculoides | reverse complement strand
GGTGGTTTTGGTGGTGGTGGTGGTGGTGGTGGTTTTGGTGGTGGCGGTGGTGGTGGTTGGTGATGATGGTGGCTCTGTTGTGCCGGAGTAAAGGTGTTTTGTAATGCTGGCATTATTTCCTGCATATTGTCATTGTAACTGATGATCGCATTCATTGATGGTAGTCAGTCATGGCTCTTGATATGACGGTAGGCGTGTTACTGAATGGAAATGATTATCTTAACGTTTGTTATTGTGGCCATTGTTCTTGCTGTTGTTATTGTTGTTGTCGTCGTCGTCGTCGTCGTCGTCGTCGTCGTCGTCGTCACGACTGCTGGTAGTGCTGGTGGTGCTGCTATTGCTGCTGGTTTTTGTTACAAACAGCTGTACAAGATCACAAAAATATAGACTTTCACAGATCTATTTAATAAGACTACGGGAACAGCTGTTTAATTGACGTCAGCTTTTATTAGGTGGATCAATGACGATCCAGTCGTCATCATCTGATCTTTTTAGTTTGCATTTTCCATTATAGATATCATTACTTAAGATGGTAGGGTGTTATTTGGGGGGAGATTTAACTGCTTTTTTTTTCAAGCAGATTGAGCTAAACTGTATAAGTTCTCGACGTTTATCTACGCTGTTGTTTGTCGTTAAGTGAATGAGCGGCATACGTTTCTCTGTATGTGACATAAGTTTAGCACAGATGATATGCAATAAGAGAGAGAATTTCTGCTCGAAGAGATCTCAGACAGCGGATAAAGGAACGGTCTCTGGAGAAAGAGATTAGCGGTGAATATGAAAACAAGCTGTCTTGGTCCAAACACAGGCTGCTATTGGACAAAGCAAAGCACATGACAGCTGCCCTACCTATGATCAACAGGTAAAGCCTTAAGAAAAAGTATGGCAAATGTGATTTCTCGGTGAAAGACTCCTCGATTGATCTACAGTGACACTCAGACGATGCTAGACAGAGAAAACTCTGCGAAGACAACGACCAGAAGCAGCAAGTTCCTGAAGTGCATTACTGCCAATGCCGATAGATCTAGCAAACACCTAATTCGTAATCTTTTTAACCTACCATGTATGTAGACCATGCTTGTCACTACATATGTTACCCATTCATGTATAACACCACCAACTAGTTCCACCTGTTGATAATGGAGAAATACACTGATACGTTCCATCAATGTAATACTATAAACACCACAGTTACTATAACCACCAATGTATACTACGCGTGTAATCCACTCGTTGGTGAATGCTCCTTTCCCTTTTTAAGATGATAGTGGGATCATGAGAGAGGTTTAGCTAATTATTTATATTTGATTGCTCGCTGCAGCTCCTTTGTTAACTTGTCATCATACATTAGAAGTGATAGGTAACATTTTGTCAATGTGTTGTTGTTTTGGTAATAGCTATAGTGGAAATGTTGCTTGGGCTTGTAGAAAAGCTGTTGTTGATAGGGAGTATACGAGGGTGAGTCAAAAAGTAATACCATTTTGCTTAGGACAGGTATAATTACCAACACAGGAACATGTATCATACATCAAAATGAAACTGGTCCTCTGTGGATCACATCCCTACTTCTCAACATAATCACTGTTTCTCTCAATAGCAAAGTTCCACCTTCGAATGAGAGCTTGTATCCCTGCCCAGTAAAATTCTGTTGACTGTTCTTTGAGCCACTTTTTCACTACAGTTTTCACTTCCTAGTCACTGGAATAATGTTTGCCTCTCAAACCCTCTTTCGTGGCGCCGAAGAGATGATAGTCTGAAGGCGCTAAATCTGGTGAGTGTGGAGGTAGTGAAGAAGTGGCTCAAAGAAAAGTCAACAGAATTTTACAGGGCAGGGATACATGCTCTCATTCGAAGGTGGAACATTGCTATTGAGAGAAACGGTGACTATGTTGAGAAGTAGGGATGTGATCCACAGAGAAACTAGCTTCATTTTGATGTATGATACATGTTCCTGTGTTGGTAAGTATACCTGTCCTAAACAAAATGGCATTACTTTTTGACTCACCCTCGTAGAATCGATCCAAATGGCGATGGTAGTGCATAGTTAGAGTTGTATTAAATTTGTGTCGCTGTTGTTTGTTGACGACTGTTTTCTAATTTTGCTGTTGTTTAATGTAAGGGTGTTTATTATAGCAGCAATACAAGAGAAAACTTTGTTTTAATTAGGTCGTGTTTTCAATAATGGTATTGGTCGGTGGTAGCTATGCCGTTGCTGATGATTATTGTGTATATAAGCTATAAATATAAATGTTTGATAACATTTGATTGTCTTTCTCGTTCCTGCTATTCGTCATAATAGTGTTATAGCTGAATTGTAGTGTTTGTAATGGTGAAACGTTCTATTTCAGTGAAAATATGAATTCTCCTGAAATTTTCTTTTGTATTTTGTTGTCAGGGACAAAGAAACTAATATAGAGCAGATGAAATTCTATCAAATCCACAGGCGTCCACAAAAAGCATCGAAATCGATAACATCGAAGGCAGCAGTGAGATCATTGAAGAAAATAATTACTCGATATCAACAATAACTGTTAACTAATCGAAGAATGTTAAAGGAAGAACTTCGATATTGTTATGCTTCTTATAACCGAATTAATTTAACAACACGCCAAACATTAACAACCATTTATATATTATCGCCACATTAAAACTACTCATTTAGGCAATTTATTTAAGAAAGAACATTTGGAGTATAACTGTATTGGGATATAGCATCATTGATGGAGGCAATCTTTATAGCAAGAAATTAACGTACCATAACTAACTTGTCTCTAACAACACTACTAGATGATAGGGAAAAGAACGTTAGCCAGTTTTCTGAAAAGGAAAAAATATCGATTAAATTCCATTAATTATTCAATAAGGACAAAAGCGGGAACAAGATAAACAGATACTTTGTCAGTAAAATTCTGTACAATCCTCAGCACTCCTTTTCACTTTATAAATCTAAATCGTAAGTTTGATTGCTATCAACTAAAACACGCTTTCTGTTAAAGAAATAACTTTCGGCTAAAATCAGAATTTTATTAGTTCTACCCTCATCAATATTCTTATTTACATCTGAGTCACTGATCTCATTCATCGGTAATGGGAGCTGTAATGTCTGTGATTAAGACGTTTTGGTGAAGACATGACTGTGTGGTTAAGAAATCTGATTCCACCCTACTATGCTTCATGTTCAATCCCAATGCACGTTACTCTGGGCATGTGTCTTCTACCATGACTTTATGTCGACAAAAACTGTGTGAGGAACGTTTGGTAGATGGAAACTGAGAGTTTAGTTCATGAGAGAAAGCATTCTAGAATGATAGAGTTATCTGTCGCCTGAGACCCATCCAAAGCCCTTAGATGGGTCTTAGGCCTCATTTCGTCCTTTACTCCTATTAGTCTCTGAGGCTCTGGAAATGAGTCATAGCTGCTTCTCTTTCTTCTTTCACTAAGCGGTGAAAATTCTTCTCTATCAAAAAACCTTATTGATAAAGGATCCCTACCTGCAGACTCTACATGCACTTACATATCTATCATAGTGACTCCACTTCAATCACTCCGATTTCTTTTATCATCACTTGCTGCAGTCATCTCTTTCCGATCTCTAAACATTTTCCTCACAATCTTATGAGACATCCTCCTTCTATTCCCACTGCACCATTTGTATTTCCCACCCCTGGTACCTAGTTGGTATGTCCCGATGCATTTCCAACACCATCTCTCTCTCTCTCTCTCTCTCTCTCTCTCTCTCTCTCTCTCTCTCTCTCTCTCTCTCTCTCTCTCTCTCTCTCTCTCTGCTTCTATCTTTATCTCTAACTCTATCTCTCATTTTTCTCCTTTCTTTTCCTACTGGCGTAGCCAAATATCTTCCCTGAAATAAGACACTTATCTCTGTCTCTCTGTTATACATAAAGCTCTCAACCAACACAAAACCGCCTCTCTTAATACCACTCCCTCTTCCAGCCATGGGACCTTAGTCTTGCAAGTTACCTTGCAATTCCGTTGGCACTGGTGCCACGTAAAAAGCACACGTGTTGGTTCCACATAAAAAGCATCCAGTACACTTTACACTTTGTAAAGTGGCTGGCGTTAGGCAAAATATCCAGCCGCAGAAATCTTGGTGCAATTCCTGTCAAACCGTCTAAACCATGCCAGCATGGAAAACGGGCTTTAAATGATAATGATGATGATATATTGAGTGGTGATGGTTATGCAAAGGCTCACTCCAGTACGTTTTAAACTGAGAATCAATTAGTCAATTTAACACCTAACCTGGATGCAGACATTGTCTATTTTTGGTGCTTTACAACTGTAATATTTATGAAGAAAGCTTTGATGAATACTTTGTTTTACACCCCCCC
>NC_068984.1:44772125-44773798 GCF_001194135.2 Octopus bimaculoides | reverse complement strand
CACACACACACATTTACACACATCTGCAATGAACAGAATTCAAATCCTTGTATTTTTTCGCTTGACTACTTTATCAGTAATACATTCTTCATTGGAAAATTACACTTTTGAGTTCAAAGATGCAGGAATATTAGCATGAGGCTAATGATGCCTTTCTGAAGTTATTACTGGAAGGAAATAGCTAGAACAGGAAATAGTAAGCGGAGCAAAGATCTCTCGGGTAGCAGTTGATTCCTTATGTGTTCACAACGTCTCAAATTCATAGAAGCGGAATAGGCTTCTGCGACGTACAAACGTCTTTCTACAGTAGGAGCTAAATTATGCATATGAACTAGTTATGACTAGAATTAGAAAATAGGCTACAAACAATGGTGCTCGCTGAACAACAATGTGATGTTAAAGCATTTTATTATTTCTCAATATATTGATCAATATCGATCCCATAATACTGTGCTGGTTATGTAGAACAGTTGTGGTAAAATGTGAACATTTTTCACTTTGGTTTGTGTCCAATACGGAGTAGTATTACCCATAGATTGTTAGTAGCTTGAATCAAAAATCTGCAACAGAATTCTCCATATCGTTATATATATATATATATATATATATATATAGATAGATAGATAGATAGATAGATAGATAGATAGATAGATAGATAGATAGATATAGATATATAGATATATGTTGGAGAAGCAGGCTCCTGCTAATCCCTGTATATTTATGATTACACATATATATATATATATATATATATATATATATATATATATATACACAGCATAGCCACAGACTGACGACGATGGAAGTCACTCGTTCAAATCTACTTTTCAGAATCACTACTTATCTAGGTACATGAAGGTTAAACAAGCCGGAACTTCGAAATCACTGTCAACATTATTATTGTTAAAAGCATGCGTGTGTGTGTGTGTGTGTGCGTGTGTGTGTGTGTGTGTGTGTGTGTGTGTGTGCATGTGTATGTGAATGCGCACGTGCATGTGTGTACTTATGTGTGCTTGTGTGTGTGTGTGAGTGTGCGCACGCGCATGTGTGCTCGAATGTATGTACATTTTGAGATTGTTGAAGAAAGACTTCGATTAGATAAGCGTAGAAGAAACTCAATTATATGACCAGAGTAAGAGTACATAACGTTTAATGTCTTCTCACAACATGGCTAAACGTTGCGACTCACGTTATATATGTATATATATATACATACACACACACACACATATATATATATGTATATATGTATATATGTATATGTACCTGTTTGCTAGAAAGAATAGTTAAAACTCTCCAAAGCCATGCATCACTCACTATATGTAAATACGCACGGAGGATGTAGCAAAGATACTAAAACAAAACAGTCGTCCTCATCTGTAAAACTACAAAGAGGAGGGTAGGTATCCCAGTATCAATTGATTTCACTTTCTGTGCCGAATTGACACTTGAAGCACATCACCCAGGCTTACTACGTAAACTGCCTTTAAAAAAATATTTACCATTCCGAGCGCTTTTTTTTCAGCTGAAGGCCCCGCGACTTCCAAAAGAACATTAGTGAGAGATGCGTGGCTTTGGAGAGTTTTAACTCTTCTTCTTTCTAGCAAACAGGTACATATTGTACCCTGACTTTTATATATATGCATATATATATATATATATATATATATATA
>NC_068984.1:44770158-44770643 GCF_001194135.2 Octopus bimaculoides | reverse complement strand
ATATATATATATATATATATATATACTCTTTTACTCTTTGTTCCTTTATTTGTTTCAGTCATTTGACTGTGGCCGTGCTGGAGCACGCCTTTAGTCGAACAAATAGACCCCTGGACTTATTCTTTGCAAGCCTAGTACTTATTATATCGGTATCTTTTGTTAAACCGGTAAGTTACAGGGACGTAAACACACCAGCATCATTTGACAAGCAATGGTGGGAGTAACAAACATAGACACACAAACATGCACCCCTCACACGCACATATATGTGTGTGAGTATATATATATGTATATATACGACGGGCTTCTTTCAATTTCCGTCTACCAAATCCATCACAAGGCTTTGGTCGGCCAGAGGCTATAGTACAACACACTTGCCCAAGGTGTCACGCAGTGAAACTGAATCCAGAACCATGTGGCTGCTAAGCAAGCTACTTACCACACAGCTACTCCTGCGCCTATATATACATATATATATATATATA
>NC_068984.1:44762050-44766063 GCF_001194135.2 Octopus bimaculoides | reverse complement strand
ATTATTATTATTATTATTATTATTATTATTATTATTATTATTCAGTAGTTTTATTTTTATAACGTGCTTTCACTTCACTACCGAGCGCAGCTCTGTGTGCCTTGGATATGTGCTGTGGTTTGCTGTGATGCTCTTATGGTTACTGTATTGAAAGTGTTTTGCATAGGATGTGTGCAGTGCCCAGTAGTGCAATTTTCTGTATGTTATATATATTTGTAAGTCCTGGTGTTTTTGTTATGTATTTGCCTAAATATTTTTTATTATACCTAAGGCGCCTACTATGATAGGAACTGTTTCTGTTTTTAGATTCAACATACGAGTTACCTCTATTTCCAGGTCTTTGTATTTTGAAAGTTTCTCCATTTCTTTTAAGGAAACGTTGTCATCTGCTGGTATTATTATTATTATTATTATTATTATTATTATTATTATTATTATTATTATTATTATTATTATCATCATCATCATCATCATCATCATCATCATCATCATCATCATCATCATCATCATCATCATCGTCATATCTAGTGCAGCAAACTGGTAGAATCATCATCATGTCGGACAAAAAGTTTAGCGGCGTTTCTACCATTCTGAGTTCAAATTCCACCACGTTGATTTTGATTATCATCCTTATAGGATCGCTGAAGTAAGTACCTGCTGCCCACATTAGGGTGATGTAATGGACTAGTTGCTTCCTCAAAAACCTATAGCAGACAAGAAAATTATCACCATATAATATATTCAACAACTTCATGTAAGTTTTCTAATGTACCATCAGGGTTCATTTTGTCGTTGACAATGTTACTTTAGTGCTTTATCTAACTATTGCATAGTATATGTGCAATGATAAGTTGTGATATTTTGTCGGATGGTGATTGTATATCGTATGTAATGGCAGCATAATATTCTCATAATCTGTACATCTGTGTATTTTAGTGTCGAGTGGTGTTTGTCTAAAGTACTTGCTATCATTATTTGGCGAAGTGGCGGATCGATTGGCAGAAATAGTTAGATAAAATAATTTGCAGTATTTGTTCTGGCATTTCATTTTCTGAGTTTAAATCCTACTTTTCAATAAAGTACTGAGGTCGATTTAATCGATTAACCTCCAAAGTCTGGTCCTGTGCTTATGTTAGAAAGAATTATTAGAGTGATAGTATCAGTCAAATACTGGGGTAACACCCTCCCCTCAAAAATACTGGCCTTGTGCCTATGTTAGAAACAGTTATCAGAGCAATGGCCGAAATACGATGTTGTATTTTGTTATGTAATTTGCGTTTCGAATTCTCCTTAGTCTTTCACATTCCTTGATTTTGATTAATGTGCCGGTCGAGCAGAGCTATCGAAATAATCGACTATTTTCTTTCTTCTGAATGTTATTTCTCCCTTTCTTCATTTCTTAGAAATCATCTACTTTATGATATATTTTCGGTTCTTGTACGGCATCGCTTCACTCTGGTCTCCAGGGAAGAGATTATAAAAATGCAAACAGCAGAGAGCGATTGATAACTGGTAGACTCTGGTTTCTTTTCTCGAAGATGAAACAACAATTCTCATAAAAAGTAGAAAAAAGAAGCTCGTGTTGCTATTAAATAGCGTGAGATTGACCATTGACGGAATCTCTATTGTGTTTTCACTTAAACAGATGTCATGAGCGTCTTTAATAATGCTTCGAAGAGCATAAACATTGCATTTCCCGTCTTTGTTTTTATGAGCAGGAACAACAAACTAGCAAACTGTTTGCTATACTTCTATTGATAAGAAAAATCTAGTATGTACATGCATATTTGATTGAGGTGACAGCATTTCTGCTAAATTACTACATTATCACTTGAGCGTCCACCTGTGTGTGATATTGTAAACAATCCTAAAGAAGGTCCACTTTTACGTAATCCCTCGAACTACTAGAAATTGCAACCAAATTTCCCTTAAATCGCAATTTACAGCCTTAAAACAAAGAATATTGTAGTTCTAGATACATATATCTGAAAAACATAATTTTGGAAAATGTATGGTCTCAACTAGATCGTTTTCTTTCGTAAGTTCGCCTTCTTAATAAAGACTGACCTGAGGATGACCAATAGCAACAACAATATCTAGACATGTATTTATTTCACCAGCTCTAGCTGGTGACCTATACCAACCTAAAGGTAAAAGATTAATAACGTGGATATCCTTAATAAACGTGAATAAAAATATCTACATATTCCAACTTAGCGACTCGTCTAGATACTTATTGCTTTCTTTTCTTGTTATTGTCCCCCACCACATTTTCTAGCTTAGTTTTTCATTTAGAACTGATAATTACTTAAAGACTGTTATGGCCTCAAATAGCACACACGCACACACACACACACACACACACACACACACACACACACACACACACACACACACACACACACACACATAATTATATACAAGAGGAGTGCTGAAAAGTTTTTGCCTTTATGTAAAAGAAAATACAGGCAGATCAGTTAATTATGATTTTATCCAACATAATCCCCTCTTATTGCAGCGGTCCTTCAGTTTTTCTGAGCCCTGTAAAAGAACTTGGAATGTTGGGCTTCCAGTGAGGCCTTTCGTGACACCTTTAAAGCCAGGAACTTTACAGCATCTCTCGTATATACACGCGAACGCGCGCGCACGCACACACACACACACACACACACACATGTGATATCCTTTTCTGATAAATATAAACTGCTCATATACACAAACTACTGTTGTATTTTCCTACAGTGTTTTGTTTGTTACACAGTTTTCAGTAGTAGGACAAAGAGAGTTTAATTCTGTGATTAAAAATCTTACAGATTGTGACAATTACTTGAAGTAAGAAGTAAGTACCTACTTAGCCGATACTAGGAGACATTTTCAGTTGCATTTGAAGGGATTTAATTTTACTTATGCTCCTGATGACCTCGAATAGAGCTTAAGCGATAAAACCTTTGCATTTTATGCTACCTTTGAAATATGGGGTTTGGTATTTTGTCAAAACTAAGCTAGGATTAAGACCTATTAGCTTTTCATTCTTCAAAATGAGGAGGCAACCGATGAAACAGTACCTGATGAGACCGTCCATATGTGACATATCCATATTGGATATGTGATGATATCAAAACATTTCCGTTGTGGCGATTATTTCGTTCACAGATCTGAGTTCGAATTTTGACAGGAATACCTCACGTGAATGGTAAAGATTGCCTCGAAACTTCGAAATAGAAAGGTGTCTAATATATTTCTTCCATTGCACTGGTATGTGTACCAGGGAATTTAATTTATGATATTTATGCATGTGTGTGTGCATATGTGTGTGTGCATGTGTGTGTGCATGTGTGTACATGATGTGTGCGTGTGTTTGTGTGCATGTGTGTGTGCATGTGTGTACATGATGTGTGCGTGTGTTTGCATTCGTATGTGCATATGTATATATACATATATACAAGTAATAAGATGTACAAAAGTGTGGTATATATACAATTTTCGTTGCTACGTATATAGATGTATACATTTACTCCTATACGTACAAAACTAGCACGCACAAATTCATAATATGCATACATACATCTATCTATCCATCTGTATATATACACATATATTTATACATGTATATATAGACATATATATAGATGTGTATATATATATATATTATATATATACACACATATATATATAGGCGAGTGTGTGATCACGTGCTTTGATGTCATGCACGAATATGTTTGATATAATGAAGGAAGGAAGGAAGGAAGAAAGAAAGAAAGAAAGAAAGAAAGAAAGAAAGAAAGAAAGAAAGAAAGAAAGAAATCCATTGAATGAAAGCCACTTTTCAATGGGAATCACACCCTCATGCAAATGGGAAATTTCTATTTAGAACAAAATAGTGTTGTTGTGAAATTAAAAACATCCGCCGGAAATGGAATCGTAGCGGAAGTGAAGGACATCTTATCATTATAGTAACTGCCGGTGATATAGAATCTCTGTAGTCGAAGTATCCTGTCTCTGTTTCTTAAATA
>NC_068984.1:44759283-44761786 GCF_001194135.2 Octopus bimaculoides | reverse complement strand
TATATATATATATATATATATATATATATATGCATGCATACACACGTATATAAACAGATATAAGACGTGTGAGAGTGTATGTGTGTGGTAATTAGACGCACATAACCCTCATAAAGCACACCTTTGTAGGTCTAATTGTAACATCTATTCGCAGAGAGTGCTCCACAACCAATTAGAAATTTTGTTGGGTTATGACCAGTCTCCATATAAAATTTATTAAGAGGTAACGGAAAAGTGAATCTCGAATATCATTTAAAGAAATCCACGTATGTTTACCCCACACTAATTTTACATTATATATATACAGATCCATACACATACAAATGCACACATGTACATATGTATGAATATTTGTACATATGTATGTATGTATGTATGTATGTATGTAGGAATGTATGTATGTATGTATGTAGGAATGTATGTATGTATGTATGTATATATACGAGGATGCGTCATTTATTATCCGTAATGCAATTATACTTTTTACTGCTGACAGAAAAATTAGTTGTCACTGGTTATTGTCTCCCTCTCGTGAAGCAGGTTTGAACATGAAACATTTATCTGTTATTGTTATTACGTGAAGTGGAGGCGCAATGGCCCAGTGGTTAGGGCAGCGGCCTCACGGTGATAGGATCGCGGTTTCGATTCCCAGACCGGGCGTTGTGAGTGTTTATTGAGCGAAAACACCTAAAGCTCCACGAGGCTCCGACAGGGGATGGTGGCGAACCCTGCTGTATTCTTTCACCACAACTTTCTCTCACTCTTACTTCCTGTTTCTGTTGTGCCTATAATTCAAAGGGTCAGCCTTGTCACACTCTGTGTTACGTTGAATATCCCCGAGAACTACGTTAAGGGTACACGTGTCTGTGGAGTGCTCAGCCACTTGCACGTTAATTTCACGAGCAGGCTGTTCCGTTGACCGGATCAACTGGAACCCTCGACGTCGTAAGCGATGGAGTGCCAACAACAACATGTATGTTTGTATGTATATATGTATACGAGGATGCGTCATTTATTATCCGTAATGCAATTATACTTTTTACTGCTGGCAGAAAAATTAGTTGTGCAAACATCACTAGATATTGTCTCCCTCATGTGAAGCAGGTTTGAACATGAAACATTTACTTGTTATTGTTATTGCATGAAGCATAATGGCGGTGAGCTGGCACGATCGTTATCACGCCGGACAAAATGCTTAGCGGCATTTCAACCGTCTTTACGTTCTGAGTTCAACTTACGCCGAGGTTGACTTTGCTTTCCACCTTTCGAGGTCGATTAAATAAGTATCAGTTACGCACTTCATATTATCGACTAGTCCCCTCCCGGAAAGTTACAGGCATTGTGACAATAGTAGAAGGACGGCGAGCTTCTAAAAACGTTAGCACGCCGGAAATAATGCTTAGCGGTACTTCTTGTTTTACGTTCTGAGTTCAAATTCCGTCGAGATCGACTTGGCTTTTTATTCTTTCTGCGTCGATAAAATAATTTCCAAATTGAGCATTGGAGATCGAGGTTATCGAATAGACCCCTCCACCACCATACGCACTCACGCAAAAATTTTAGTTTGTATGCCATTAGTAGAAAGGTTATTACGTAAACCATAGCCGCTCTACTTACTGTTTGCTCCAAATTGCAGCAATTTTCAGTGGACCGTTTTCTGTGCACAGAAGGTTTATCAGGGGCGAGGTTCCTCTGAAGACTTTCAGTACAATACGAGAATAGTATATATTGTCGCCGCAACGTCTGTCTCCAAATAGACGGAATAGTTACAAAACAGTTGCACAAGTGTCCTGTTTTAAAGGAGCTGATCACCCAACTATGTCCTGTGCAGATGACAACACTTTAGGAGTCTGTGGCCCTCCTGGGGTACCACCTTGAAGAAGTTTTTAGTCAAGCGAATCAGCCCCAGTACTTATTATTATTATTATTATTATTATTATTATTATTATTATTATTATTATTATTATTTTGTGAAGCTCGGTATTTATTCTACTGATTTCTTTAGCCGAACAGCTACGTTACGGAGATATAAACACACCAACACCGGTCGTCAAGTGACAGTGGGGTACAAACACAGACACAATGACACAGAGACAAACACGCACACATAAACATAAACATATATATGAATCAAAGGTAAAAAAACACAACAAACGGAGATCGTCAAAACATAACATGCAGTAAAAGGACGATAGCACAACAACGGCAAACAGAACAAAACAAGATACACGAATCATTCGCAGCCAATTCCATCTTTAGTCGGAATCTTGAATGTCCACGTAGTTTCGCCCAATTCTCTCCGATATATATATATATATATATATATATATATCATCATCATCATCATCATCTTCATCGTTTAACGTCCGCTTTCCATGCTAGCATGGGTTGGACGATTTGACTGAGGACTGGTGAAACCGGATGGCAACACCAGGCTCCAATCTGATTTGGCAGAGTTTCTACAGCTGGATGCCCTTCCTAACGCCAACCACTCAGAGAGTGT
>NC_068984.1:44757055-44758539 GCF_001194135.2 Octopus bimaculoides | reverse complement strand
TGACAAAATTCTGTGCTAGTGAACAGGTCGCGGTCTCAAAGCGACGAAAATATTTTGACAAATTAAATTTAAATGTTGAAGTGAATCTAACGGCCTTTGTGTGTTATTTTAAATGGCTTATAAATACCTTCCACGCTGCAATTGTTTTCGTTCCTGCACACAATCTCAGATCAGGTCACTTGCTATGCAAGTACATCTCCGTAATATATATATATATATATATATATATTATGTATGTATGTATGTATATACACACACATGCATAAACGATGGGATTCTTTCAGTTTCTACCAAATTTACTCTAAGGCTTTAGTCGGCCCGAGACTATAGTAGAAGGAACATTGTTCCAACTAAACTCGAAACAATGTGGTTTGGAAACAAACTTCTTACCGTACAGACACGCCTGCTCCTGGTTCTGATTAATTAATACCGGATAGTTATTGATGAAGTGGCAAATAATACGCATATTAGTCATGGTTCTTTCTGTTTCTGAAATCTTTCACCGCAAACTTGGCTATGGTTGATTCAATAACAACAAGTTTATTAGAGTCTCGCGTTGAAGCCTGAGTTGTAGGGATTACAAAGAGAGTGTCCATTGTGTGGTGATGCACGCTCAACTAATCCTTCTGTCAATACAAAAAGAATTTATATATGAAATGAGCATAATTAATGACTCAGTGTGTGTGTGTGTGTGTATGTGCATAATTAATGACTGTATGTGTGTGTGTACTATATATATACGTGATGTGATTATGTGTGAGCTCGTGTGTGTATACATACATACAAACATACATACATGCATACATGCATGTATTCATACATACATACATACATACATACATACATACATACATACATACATACATATATACATACATCGTTATGTTAAACTGTCGTATGTTCAATTTTGGCCAAATACTTTTTTTTTTCAATATTAAATTTTGCTTGCAATAGCCAATTCTTTTGGTCAAACTATCGTATCTCCAGCTACTTCAGATCCCAAGATATAAAAATTGTCAAAGTGTAGTACAACGGTTTAGCATTTTTCAAAAGTGCAGTACGTCCCACATACGACAGTTTTGCAAAAAATATATTTCTGACTGAAAATATCCATACATTCATGGAGTTACGATTTTATGCACCCAACAAAGTATTATTGTTAAGCTCAAACTGTTGCTAATGTAAAAAGAAATTGAATGGTGCGACTATTTTATCGCTTTCTGAAAAAGCAAAGTTTTGGACTTACGACACTTTTACCTAATAGCAACGATATGTACATGTGCGTTGTGATTAGGGTATTCTACTCGAGATCGTAAGCTTGCTAATTCGATTCTCAGCGGTGCATTGTGTCCTAGAGCAGGAAACTTTATTTCACGTTGCTCCAGTTCGCTCAGCTGGCAAAAAATGAGTAGCACCAGTATTTTAAATGGTCGGCCTTGTCGTAGTCTGTGTTACGTTGAATCTCCCTAGAACTATGTGAAGTT
>NC_068984.1:44755072-44756334 GCF_001194135.2 Octopus bimaculoides | reverse complement strand
GGTGCAAAAGTAATATCCGATTTAATGATCTAAGGTAAAAATGAATAAGCCAATGACTATGGAAATATTTATTTTTTAACATACTCTCCATTGCTTTCAATGACGTCATTCCATCTTTCAACAACATTATAAATGTCGCGCTTGTAAAATTCTGTAGGTTTAGAACCAAAATATGAATCCAACACATTTTCAATCTCTTCTCTTGTTCTAAGTCCATCAAAATGGTTTTATAGTCCTCGGAACAAATGGTAATCAGAAGGAGCAAAGTCATGAGAATAAGGCAGTATTTCCCAACCAAGTTCTTCCAAGAGAGATTTGGTCAGTCGAGCTGTATGAGGACGAGCATTATCGTGATGGAAAATGACACCATTTCTGTTATCCAAGGACGCTCGCTTTTGGCTCAGAACTGTTTTCAAACGACGAAGTTGCTTACAGTAAAGATTAGCATTAATTGTTTGATTGTTGTCCAACTGTTCATAATGGATTACTTCTTTAATATCCCACCATACACTCAACGTGATCTTCTTTGGATGAAGTCCTGCTCTCGGTTGTTGAACTGACCGTCCTCCTCGACTGATCCAAGAACGGCGGCGTTTGACATGGTAAAGAATCCACTTCTCATCACCTGTAACAAGCCTGTCGAAAAATGTTGCTTGAAAGTGTCGCGAAAGCAATCATTGACAACAAGCAGCACGCTGTTGTCGTTTATCTGCAGACAGCTCGTGAGGGACCCATTTCCAGTCACTGAAACCTTTCCAATGTGTTCTAGCTGGCGTACCACAGTTATATGGGTCACGTTTAACTGTTCTGCAAGTTCCCTAGTGGTAACGGTAGGGTTATCTGAAACAAGAGCTTCGAACATTTCGGAATCAAGTTTTTTTGGACAACCCTCTTTTGGCTCATCTTTCAAAGTGAAATCACCACTTCGGAAACGGGAAAACCACCTCCTGCAACTTCATTCATTCACTACATCATCCCCATAAGTGCTCTGAATAGATCTTGCTGTCGCACTTGCATTAACACCTTTATGAAACTCGTGGAGTAAAACATTCCTTATGTGATCTTCAGATGGGACAAACATGGTGGTAAAATTATGGCCAGAAGTTAGATAATCTGAAAGAAAGTAGTACAAATTAGACACAGAGATATCTTAAAACTATAAGAAGAGGTTAAAAAATTGATAAATTCGCTCTGAAACATTTTTTCTAGAAATCGGACATTACTTTTGCACCAACCTGATACAAATGTAACGCATATATATA
>NC_068984.1:44753882-44754692 GCF_001194135.2 Octopus bimaculoides | reverse complement strand
TGTGTGTGTGTGTGTGTGTGTGTGTGTGTGTGTGTGTGTGTGTGTGTGTGTGTGTGTGTGTGTGTGTGTGTCTGTGTCTGTGTCTGTGTGTACACACACACACGCATACATATATGCATGCGACACTATTCTATCACTATCTCCATTCCTCTCTCTCTCTCTCTTCCTCTTTCTATATTCTTTTTTTCTCTCTCACACTTCCTCTAATTCTTCTCCTCCTCTTAACCGTTCTCTATCTGTCACTTTCTCTCTCTCTCACACTTCCTCCTTGACTCTCTCTCTCATTGCTCACGGGTGACCAGCGACCATCTTTCTTCTCCTAACTCGAATTTCTTTCTTTCTTCTCGTTCAGCTGCAAGAGATAGCACACATCGTCTGTCTCCTGTCAACGCTTGTTCTCCAGCGTTCACCACTTCACCTCGTTATGGCTTAACATCCCTTACTGGTTGTTTTAACTGTCCTGTTCTTGTTACCAACTTTGACCCTCCGCAAATTACAAATTTTATTTAATTTGCTTTCCGAGAGTGACTGTTTTGACGAAGACGCATCTTGTCCTAACGCTCGAAAATGGGGAGTAGACAAAACAGTGGACAACTGATGAAGGGATTGTTATTTATGTTACCTTTCTCGTTTCTTCTATTTATTTCTTTCGTTGTTCAAAAAAAGTTCGTTTTCCATGTATTTGTAATTCTTGTTCTCGTTTTTCATGTTGTTTAGGTTTTTTGACATCCTGTACCCATATATGCATGTGTATATACATATATATGTAAGTATGTACATGTATGTATGTATTTATATATTCATATATAT
>NC_068984.1:44748582-44749806 GCF_001194135.2 Octopus bimaculoides | reverse complement strand
ATATATATATGTAGATAGATAGATAGATAAGATAGATAGATAGATAGATAGATAGATAGATAGATAGATAGATAGATAGATAGATAGATAGATAGATCGGTTAAAATATCTTATTGATGCGTTCTGTTTCTCTTTCTTTCCCTGATGTGAAGATTGCATTGTATTACATCATTTTATTCCTTCTGGAATAATACCAATGTTTTCTTCGAAACATATGTCGGAATTATAAAGATTTGAATAACACCTGCGTTTTAACTCTATATATTTATTTATCTATGTCATACAAAATCATTTCAGCAAAACCTGGAGTTTCTGTCTTTACTAGCAGTCTGCTACATCGTTGGTACTTATGTGAATTTTTGCTGCCTTGGTGACTATTTATTTATTTTTTCCGTGTTATTTGTTAACATTGAAAAAATACACATACATTTATATATATATATGTGTGTGTGTGTGAATGCATTTGTATGCATGTACTATAGGTATGTGTATGTATGTATATATGTTTGTATGTATGAGTATATATATGTGTGTGTGTGTGTGTGTGTGTGTGTGTGTGTGTACACACGCACACCTTTATATACGTGTGGTACACATTAGTCCTGCTTTATGTATCTCTATATAATATAATGGTTGTGCGTGTGTTTGTGTGTGTGTGTGTGTGTGTGTGTGTATTTGTGAGGTAGCCATAGACAATACTATAACGGTTATATTTTTAAATGTACAAACTTCAGCATAGAACTCGTTGAGATACAATAAACTGAAACATAAGAGTATTAATAATAATGTTACGATAACTTAAAACACGTGAAAAATAATTCGACTGGAAAACTTTAAAATAAAACTCATGTACTATATAACTGTCGTTCTCTTTATACTACTTATTATACGCACGTATAAACACACACATGTACACACACAGACAAACACATATACACATATATATAATACATACATATATATGTACGTAAATATATATATATATAATTCATTTAAAATACAGAGATGCCTATAATAGGACATCTGACCCGCTAGAAAGAGCAGCAAAAAACTCTATACCACAAAAATAGGGATAATTTCGAAAGGGAATGAAAAATAAAAACATTTACCAATCTATATTCCGTACCATGGTTTCAAGTTATTTTAGCAAGATAAAAATATATCCCACAAGGTCACTATCTTCAGCGGAATAACCAGAAGACAGCTGCCCTATAATTTATTTAT
>NC_068984.1:44747731-44748468 GCF_001194135.2 Octopus bimaculoides | reverse complement strand
TATATATATATATATATATATATATGTATATATATATATATATATATATATGTAAACAGGAAGAGAGAGTGGGTAGAAAGGCAAAATACACTAACAAATTGGTGAAACAATTCATAAAAGCAAAGTGGAAATAAAAGACGAAAGATGCTGGCAATACAGGAAGAAATAAAAAAAAGAAAAGAAAAGAAAGGTAGCAAGAAGATAAGGGTAAAAATTAAAAGGGATGAAGAGAAAGCTAGGATAAGAAAGTAGAAGGAAAACGGTCGGAAAAAAAAAACTAAGAAAAGACATGAATGAAAGATGAAAAGAAAAATCAAGTAACAAAAGAGAAGGTAGGAAACGAAGACAACAAAAGACAAAGAGAAAATTAGCCCAAAGAATGAAAGGCAAGAAGAAAACTAGAAAACGATGAAACGAGATTGAATGTTTGTATAAAATTGTCAAACAACATGTCGTAAACAGCTTCTAGCAAGTTTGTAGATGAAGAAACTATACGATTGATTGCTTTATCTTTAAAGTTCTTGTTTTGAATTCTTTTATCTTGTGTATTTTATATTGTTTCAGTCATTGGAGTGCGACTATGCCTGGGCAACGTTTTGAAGGGTTTAGTTGAACAAATCGACCAAAGTACATATTTTTAAACCTACATATATATACGTGTGTGCGTGTGCGTGTGCGTGTGTGCTTGTGTGTGTGTGCGTGAGTGTATGTATGTATATATATATATATACATACAT
>NC_068984.1:44744342-44746828 GCF_001194135.2 Octopus bimaculoides | reverse complement strand
ATATATATATATATATATATATATAAACATTATATCTATATACGACGTGCTTCTTTCAGTCTATCAAATCTCCAGGGTATAGCAAATGACACTTTCCCATGTGAAATTGTTCTTGTTTGTCGGTGAAAAAAAAAGTACAGTGAAATGTTTTCCGGAAACTTTTCCGAGAACCATAGGGATTTATCCATACAATCTAGTGAAACACTCGATTATTGCACGGTAATCCTACTACTTGCTGCATTAAACTGTACATTTTTCCTTGTACAGTGTATATTTTCAGGAATGTAGAAATGAAGAAAGCCACCATTATGAACTGGAAACAGGAGTTTCTTCATTAAAACCACTCCTAACTTCCTGTTGTTGATGCCGTCGGAAAGTCTTGATTATAGCTTTCTTTGACTTTTCGTATGTTGTTACCCAGCCTTTTCCACATCCGTCTACCTAATGGGAAAGCAAACTGCGCACCTTGTTCTTCGTTTAATCTGATGCTACTATTATACAATAGTTTGAATTTCATCGCAATTAGTATAAACTGACAACGTTTCTCCAACTCACATTAACAATACTAATCAAATTCAAATCAATTACAGAATTTTGTCTGTCGCACCTCCTACATAATTTTTTTTTTTTTTCACGAGTTTTCTTTGTTTAGACCTAAAACAATTCTGGGAAAAGATTTTTTTAAGCATTATTCTAGTTCTCATGCGAATCTCCGGTAAAGATTCGTCGACAAAAATTTGTGACGTTCTTTCGAGACAGACTGACATCGACGTTTATGCATACATACATACATACATACATACATACATACATACATACATACGTACGTACTAACATACATACACACATACACATACATTTATGTATATATATGCATATATGTGTGTGTGTGTGTGCATGTGTGTGTGCGTGTGTGTATGTGTGTGTGTGTGTACAAAAGAAGAAAAAAAAATGGAGATAAGGAAATTAATAATTGTTTATTATTAACAGATTGGTCATTTTCGCGTCTAACATCCGTTTCAATTGATACTCGTGCGAAGCCCAAAATGGCTGCCATTTAAGCGATATCATTTTTCGTATGTGATGTAGTGGTGTTGCAAAATTTGGCTAATGCATATCAATTTCCATTATGTCCGTTATTTTGAATCAAAATTTCATGCATCTATTTATAAGGTTGAGGAAGTTATTAAAAATTGAAGCCCATCTGTGACTTCTGGGACACCCTGTATATACTCCGTATATATACGTATACGCATATGCAGTCTACATATAGGTATATAGGTACATATATATACGTATACGTACATGAGATCCTCAATAGTATAGTGGTAAGTATCCCCGCATGTCACGCGGAAGATCCACGATTGATTCCCTGCCAGGTGGCTTTCTTGTCCCTTCATAGGTGTTGGCGTGGCTGTATGGCAAGAATTTTGCTTCCCAATCACATGGTTCCGGGCTCAGTGCCACTGCAAAGCACCTTGAGCAAAAGTCTTCTACTACAGCTCCGAGTCGATTAAAGCCTTCTGAATGGATTTGGTAGGCGGAAACTGAAAGAAGCCCGTCGTATGTGTGTGTGTGTGTGTGTGTGTATTTCCTACCACCATTTGACAACCGGTGTTAATGCGTTACTTCCCCGTAACTTAGTTTGCATGCTGTCACTGCTTTAGACGGAACATTTATGGCATAGTTATTTCATAGTACTTATATTTGCTTGTACCAGCAAGCAGAAACAATTATTTTTAAAGTATACTGTAGTATTGTTCTGGAATGCAATAAATATAATCAAATACCAGTAAATAATACTTGCAACGGATTTTAAGGATTGGAACAGAGTACAACTGTATTTTGTACTACTATTGTACACCTAAATGTATATATATTTTTTTTATTCCTAATTGAATTTAGTGTTCTAGTTTCTAGAGACACGCCCGTAATTTTGTTTTACAACAGAACACGAGGTCAGTCCACCAAGCATTCATTTACTGGTTAACTAACATTAAATATGTCCTTAGGGCGGTGTTAATTGTAAAACCGTAGCTAGGGGGATTAGATACGTCGTGATGCTACAACTAGTCTCATTGTTCTCAACTCAGGTTCCACTTAAAGTACCTTTTATGCCCTAAGGTGTGGTACACTATAAAATATTTAGCCGTCGGACAGCTTTCACAAATCTCGGCCAAATCATATATTGTTTTCTATCTATGTGTGGATTCTGATTTCAAATTCTCCGCCAAAGTCTGCCTCGTCTTTCATTCCACTGTAATCGATCAAAAGGGCGGGGCGATAATAATGTATTGAATTTATTCAGTCAAATAAACCCCATCTCGACAAAGGTTTTGTATCAATGTGAAAAATGTTAAACGGGCGTATAAGCTTTTTATTATTTTTTTTTTTGTATGTTACATACAGTCCATCATGTGAAAGTTCCCATTCCCTTTCTCTCTCTCTCTCTCTCTCTCTCTCTCTCTCTCTCTATATATATATAT
>NC_068984.1:44737144-44743904 GCF_001194135.2 Octopus bimaculoides | reverse complement strand
ATCAAAGGTAATAATTATTTAAAATTATAATACAGGGTATCAACAGATACCACCACGCTGAAAAAATAGCAGTCAAATCCTGACTCTAAAACCACAATAAATGTCCGCAAGGCACGATTAGCGAAGACGAAGACCAAATAAACCAGTAAAAATAATAAGATAATTTCAAATCCTGGATTTCTGGCTTTGCATAAATGCTCTGCCTTCATCAGTGAAATATACACAAGTACATAAATACAAATACATGTATATAAACAGTATACTTACATATACGGATGTATACATACATATATATGTACGTATGTACACGACTAGCTTAAATAGCCCGCCTAAACAACTTCTCGTGCGATCCCGGACAGGATATCAGCATAGTAAATACACTGACAAAACTAATTTATATAAATAAGGATTATCTTGAAATTATCTTATTATTTTTACTGGTTTATTTGGTCTACGTCTTCGCTAATCGTGCCTTGCGGACATTTATTGTGGTTTTAGAGTCAGGATTTGACTGCTATTTTTTCAGCGTGGTGGTATCTCTTGATACCCTGTATTATAATTTTATATATATATATATATATATATATATATATATAAAGCAAAACAAAACAGAACCCAAAAATCTGCCGTTATTCCCTCCGTGGGGGGAAGTGTTTGCGACAAGACTGTCTTTTCACTCACCTCCCAGGAACTAGACGCATCAACTATGGAACATCCATGAACAGGCAACCACATCACACTCCTCTTACAAAACGGAATCCCAATATCTGCCGCCATTCTCTTCATGAGAGATTATGTTTGCAACAAAGCTGCCCCTTTACTCACCAACCGGGAACTAGACGCTCCATTAGTAAATATAGTGGCACTAAGAAAAGTGGTAATATTGTGAGTGCTCCCACCAACAGATACAACCACACCACACCTGCTCCTTATCCCAACTCCACAAACTCCATTCACCACAATAACTGTATCACCTCCTACAGCAAAAAATGGTTCCTTTCCCCACATAAACCGGGGACACAGAAAACCCAGCCGAAAAAACAAAGGTAGTAATAACATTAATTGCGGTCGCATACAGCAGTGCAGCAGCAACTGCAGTGACTCGAGAAACCAATCTTTTTTAGCCATGTTGAACCTGGCGAAAGAAACCCAGAGAAGTATTCAACCTCTACTACCAACCCAAGACAAAAAACACCCTTGCTGCTGCCACTAAGTAGCAACAACAACAAGCATGATGTGCAGATACTGAAGAAACGCAAAGAAGCTGCTGCGTTAATAACGACATTCCTCCTTAATGCCCAAAGTATCAACCCAGCCATCAAGGCTCAAAAATGGAAAATACCCTAAATTGAGGGATGGATTGCAGCACACTCGCATCCAATCCCTTTCTTTGTCCTAACTGAAACCCACCTAAACGACTGTCATTTAGAGGCTGAACTGAAAATCAGAGACTTCACTGTCATTCGTGCTGATCGAGCAGGCCGAAGAAAGAGTGGACTTGCTGTTTTCCTCCATGATTCTGTCAGCGCAGATACCAAGGACATTTTCTCCAACGGCTACTGCGAATCAGTCTCTCTACACAACGAGGGTAAAGACCTGTCTGTAATTGGGCTCTACAGACCCCCACAAGTACCCTTACATTATTTCCAAGAGTGCCTCGAGAAGATCAAATCTTTCCTCCTGCAATATAACCCAGGAAATATTCTGATGATGGGCGACTTCAACCTATCCTCTGTAGACTGGTCCACTAATATTGTTAGACCAGGAACCTTCATCTCAAGCTCAGACAAAGCAGCAGTGGAGTTACTTTTTAAATTTATGGATAGTTTTTTTCCTGTCCATAAACCAACCAGACATAACCAAAGTGTCTCCGACCTCGTGCTAAGCAACCATGCTAACACTATTCATAACATCACATTGGAAAGAACCCTCATGTCCGATCATGACATAGTACTCTGTAACCTCAATATTCAACAAAAATTTGGCATAAATCACTAACTCTAGTGCACCCATTTGATAACGTAAATTTACACAAGTCAAACTGGGGTGCAATCACTCAAGACTTATCGCAAGTGGACTGGTCCTTCACCCTTGCTTCCTCCAATACCACAACAAACACAAACGCATGACAACTATTTGAAGACACAGTCACCCACATATGCTCAAAACCAACAGTAGATGCAGGATTCCAAAACAGAGAAAATCCCTCACCAGGAGAATTTTTGAATAAACCGAAAAATCAATACCCTAAAATACCACCATCAGCATCACCCTCAATCGAGAACATTAACAACCTTGGAATCAAGGAAACAACAACTGCAGGACTGTATGAGAACCCTCATAAACGACCAAAGAGCTGCAGAAGAAGCCTGGGCTATTAAAAGCAACAAGAATATTCCTAAGGTCTTTTAATCCTTTGCAAAAATACATAAGCTCACAGTTTCCTCTTTCGGACCACTGGTTGACGGAAACGGCATCCTTCACAGTGATGCCAAAGATATGGCTGAGATCCTGCAAAGTCAATACTGTCGTGGCAGTGTTGTAAGAATTTTGCTTCTCAGCCACGTGGTTCTGGGTTCAGTCCAACTGCATGGCACCTTAGGTAAGAGTCTTTTACTATAACCGTGCGCCGACCAAAGCCTTGTGAATGGATTTGGTAGACGAAAACAGAAAGAAACCCGTCGTATACACAAGTATGTATTTATATATGTACGTAAGTTTGTATATGTATACGTGTGTCTAACTTCGTATGTTGTACGTGGGGTTTTTTTTTCCCAGATTTATGTAAGATCTTCTTCCCAGGATTCAAACTATTCACAAAGAAGGTGTTCAGGATGTGTATATGTACTTCCGCACGTACAAACATATATCAAATATATAAAATGCATGTATGTGTGTATATGTGTTCGTGCACACACACACATGCATGAATATACGGGCGTAGGTAATGCGTACATGTGTAATATATGTATGCGCGTATCACACACACGCACGCACTCGCAGTATACATCTTGTCACATTAACGTGACTGAAAAATGCTGAAAAATGACACAGTGAGCACACTAACATTCCTTTCAAACCTCTTTTTAATATCTCAAGAGTAGTTTCTGACCCTTTGCTGGCCCTAAAAGTACTAAAACTCTAATTTCTCCACCTGATATCTGAATCTACAAGTTGTAGGAAATAAATAAGGAACATTTAATATATGTTTTGACAGCTTTTCTCCAAATACAAGATTGATAACAGATAACCGTTAATGGCATTTAAAAAATATATTCGGTCTATCTCTCACCACCACCCCCTTCCTCGTTATCTCTCTGACACTGTTTTTCTTCGTGCTGTGGCTCATGAACGTTGTAGGTATGTACGTGCCTACATACACGCAGCCATGTAGATAAATAAATAAATAAATACACACACACACACACACACACACACACACGCACACACACACTCACATACATGCATACATACATACATACATACATACATACAAACATACATACATATAGATAGATAGATAGATAGATAGATAGATAGATAGATAGATAGATAGATAGATATAGGGGGGAGAGAACGAGAGAGAGAGAGAGAGAGAGAGAGAGAGAGAGAGAGAGAGAGAGAGAGAGAGAGAGAGAGAGAGAGAGAGAGAGAATTCATCTATGTATGTATATATATGTATAGCTTCCTTCGTCCTTGTGCAAATTCATGACCTGACCACTCCGAGATATTTCTTTTAGAACATTATAGCTTTACATTCATACACACACACAAACACACACACACACACACACACACACACACGTACACACACGCACACACACGAACACACACGCACACACTCACACACACACACACACACACACAAACACACATACACGCATACACAGTATATTGCACCAGTATTCTTCGATATATGAATAAGCAGTATGCCTTTCCCATCGTTGCCTTTTAAAATTTTGGCTTTCAGAATATGAATATACTCTTTACCGACTGCATTGTATAATGTTTCGGCTATGACTTCATGCCTGTTACGTAGTTAGTGACCTGATGACATTTTCGGGCAGCTGCTTATGATGTGGTCAGCTTCGTTGTTGTTAATTCCGTAGACTTTAGTTTGGTTGCCGCATTTAAGTCTTTAATTCATATCTCTATTCCTTTTGTTCAGTATGCATTTCGTTTTCATTTCCGTTCCTTGGAATTCAAAACCATACCGTTCAAAGTAAAAGCTAATATACGAGTCAGTTATGGTCCAAGATACACTACAAATGTTATGTTACTCTCATTTGAAGCTTATTGACAGCATAGACATACACGATTTACTGGTAAATAGAAAGCTTTTTCTCGAATGATTTATCGCAGCAAAATTGTACAAATTTTCTTGGATGGTTGTATATCATCGGTCAAAAGTCAGGGAATATTTTCTGAAACTTTCTTTCCAGCTCTCATGTACGCAGACATCATTAGTACTTATTTTAGGTATTGTTAAAAGGATGTGATACGACATTCAAATACCATTTGAATCGTAGTCAAGCTTTTATCTTTTTTCACAACCATCGGAGTGCGCAGTGCTCCTCACGACCGCAAGATCGTGAGATGGTTGTGATCTGTAAACGGTTTTGAGAAGGAACCGGAAAGTGAAGTATGAACAAGCAATGCGCATGTCAAAATAAAACGGAAGAGAAGAATAAAAACGCAATGCGCGTGTCAAGCAAGTTATATCATGGTCTGCATGCCACGTTTAATATCAATTTTAGTATATGTATTGCCACATTTAATACCACGATCACGCAGCTTTGCCGCAATTTTCTTGTTGCTTTCGTTTTAAGTAAATATCACTGTTGATGTGGAAATTCTTGTTGCTTATCATTAACTTTTATCTTGTTCTTGTTCCAGACATTAGACTGCGACCATGCTGGAATACTGCCTTAAAGTGTTTAGTCGAACAAATCAACCTTCTGTACTTATTTTTAAGCCTGCTACATATTTTGTCGGTTCTTTTTACCGAACTGCTAAATTACGGAAATGTAAACAAACCAACACTGATTGTCATGCAGTGAGGTGGGCAAACACGAAAAGAAATACACGAGATACCATACACAAATAAAACGCACATCCACATATTTTGCATACGACAGGCTTCCACGCAGCTTCTGTCTAACAAGTTCACTCACAGGGCATTAGTCAATCCGAGGCTATAGAAGATACTTGCCCAAAGTACCATGCAGTGGGACTCAACCCCAAACTATGCAGTTACGAAGCAAGCTTCTTAATCACACAGCCATGTTCGCGCCTAAAGCCTGGCTGGCTCAGATCAAATCAATTGTCCAGTCGAGTAACCTATATATTGGTATGTTTAAAATAGACCTCCGTCGGTATCGATGACGAGTATTCAGTTGTTCCATCAACTGATGGATCGTGGCTATAATTTAAAGGTCCACCCTTGTCTTACACTGTGTAGGGGCTGATTCCCTTTGGGAGTGAAGCGTACATTCCACATATCTGTGGAATGTTTATTCACTTGCGTACGAATTCCATTCAATCGGCAGTTGGTTCAGTTGATCAAACATCCGAATAATCATCGTCGAAACGTGTGGAGATCCATCTCGGCCTGTGTCCTTGTACAGTAAATTGAAATAGGAACCAGAAGGGGCAACAGAAGGGCTATAGATGCTCGCCAAGAAGACACTGAGGCAACAGTGCGTGACTAGTAATGACTTATTTACATGATATCGTCATTAGCATGAGTGATGAAACAAATTTAGAGATTGTCAAAGACTATCCACCAATCTCATTTCATGCACCAATGACTGTTATGTTTTCCCGTAAATTTGATTGTTTTCATCTTATAAATATTAGCGAAAAACGTACAGCTTTCATATTGCTATATACTGATAATATCGCATACATTGTTGACATGAAATTATGGTTGTTACTTCCCGTTTCTATTGCAATTTATGACCATTTGCTCTTATTCATTGTAGTAAACTGCATATTAAGTGGAGGCGCAATGGCCCAGTGGTTAGGGCAGTGGACTCGCGGTCATAGGATCGCGGTTTCGATTCCCAGACCGGGCGTTGTGAGTGTTTATTGAGCGAAAACACCTAAAAGCTCCACGAGGCTCCGGCTGTACTCTTTCGCCACAACTTTCTCTCACTCTTACTTTCTGTTGTGCCTGTAATTCAAAGGGTCAGCCTTGTCACACTGTGTCACGCTGAATATCCCCGAGAACTACGTTAAGGGTACACATGTCTGTGGAGTGCTCAGCCACTTGCACGTTAATTTCACGCCGTAAGGGATCTTTGTGATTTGACGGCTAACATTTTTTTATGTAGTGTTTTTGGTACCGAAACACTTTCAAACTTCGAATACTTGTATATTTTGTGGTATAGAACAGATAAAAAATTTTGTATTCCAAGTTATTTTATGTAAAAAATTGTCGTATTTCGGTAATTTCAACCAATCACTGACGTCTATTGAGGTGAAAACAATTAATGCCGTAATGGTGTCATGGGATCTTTTCCCTTGAATAAAATTAGTCCCGTTGTTTGTCAACAACAACTACCCGTGTTACTCCTATTTTTGACATCGTTCGTGCGTTTGTACTGGTTTTGGTTTTAGGGTTAGGGTTCGGGTTTTAGAGTTAGGGTTAGTTTTAGGATTACGGTTAGGGTTATGATTATTTTTGCCATAACCTTAACTCTAACCCTATAACTCATAACCATAACCCTAACCCTAACCCTAACCCCAACCCTAACCC
>NC_068984.1:44731363-44737134 GCF_001194135.2 Octopus bimaculoides | reverse complement strand
ACCCTAAAACCCTAAACCCTTACTAGGGAATAATGATATAATTAAACAGGGAATAACACACTTGACACCGAACAGCACTAACTGTATTCAGCTGAATAGACGTCAGTGATTGGTTGAAATTACAGAAATACGACAACTTTAACATGAAATATCTTGCGATGTACAATTTTTTGTTAAGAGAAGAAGTTGTTTTATATAACACATTCTACCAGTGTCCCAAGTTTGAAAGTGTTTCGTTAAGAAAACAAGTGTTGCCCGTCAAATCACAAAGATCCGTCGTAAGCGACGGAGTGCCAGCAGCAAACTGCATGTTGATCGTGTACTAGTTTAAAGGGTTTCAAAACTACGTTATCTAACATGCCCATTTTATGTGATTTGAGAGAATTCAGCTGCTATTTCTAGCAAACTGAACAGCCACATACTGGTTCCCTAGTCGTCTCGTGGCGGTACGTGTAAATTAGTGAATGCGTGTAATTTCTTTACAAGGCCATTGTGTTTCAACGAAATCAAGAGTAGGTGTACATAATGTGTGAGGGTAATTATGAATGGCTCTGAGCGCGTGTGTATGAATATGAGTAGAATACGAGTATGAATGTGTGAGTGCGTTCGCACTTATGTACGAATGAAATTCTTTGAGGTGTGCCCATGTACATGTCTATGTTTTATACAGTAGAGGATAGAATTATTATTTTTAATTACACTCTCTCCCTCTCCCCAGTGCTTTCATCTTCCTTGCTACTTCTTTCTCACTATCTGTCTTCCTCTCTTCATGTGTGTGTGTGTGTGTGTGTGTGTGCGCGCGCACATACACACACATATATCAAAATACATAAGCACGTACACACATACACACACACACACACACACATATATATATATATATATATCAAAATACATACACAGACATACACATGTCTACGTGTGTGCATGCATAAGTATGCACGTGTTTATGTGTGTGTATGTATGTGTAGATGTATGAATGAGGCGCGTGCGAAATAATGTGTTTTATCGTCTGCTGTATTTAAAACATCAGCTAACATTTTGTAGGACTTCGTTCCAATTCCGTCAACGTAAATAAAGTAGGACATTTAAGGCGGCAGTCAGGAAAGAAGCAGGCAAAACTTCTCCATTGACACAGAAAGACTATTTTCCATTAACAAAAATGACAGAGAAATTTTTGTTTTCTTTATTTATTTGGTTTTTAGCGGGGTTTTTTTTCTTTCCTTCCTATATTTTTTCTACTATGGTTGTTTTGCATGGCATGTTACTGCTGTTGTGTTTATTGCGCTTTTTATTTTTATTTATTTTTTCAGTTTATTTACTGTTTATCTTTTTTATTTTCTCCTTTCCTTGTCGCTGGTTACTTTTAAAATCGTAATATTTTTGACAGAAGCAGAAAAAAAAATCATACAATAAAGAAGAAAATAAAGGGAAGATAGAAAGAAGGTTAGAAAACATTGAAAAAAAAAATGAAAGAAAATGAAAACAAAAGAAAATGAAAGGAAAATATTTGATATAAAAATAAACACAAAAACAAAGGGAGCAAAACTTAAAGGAAAATATCAAATTCGTTCTCCCTAAAAGTACACTCATACAAGTTGCCTTTCACTTAGCATTCGGGACGCCATTTTTATTTTTAAAGAGAGGAGAACGTGATTTTGTGATGTTCAAACTACATTTTCCAGAGCCATTAACGCCGCATTATTATTATGGCAGAATCGAGGGTGTAGAATACTTTGCAGTAGATATTTATGTTTTGAATTCATGTCTCATTTGAGATCTTCTGTTTTTCATCTTTTAAGGGGTCGATGAAGTATGTAACAATGAAGTACAGGATCGATTAAAGCCACTATATCGTCTTCAAAGTATTTCTAAGTGAAAAGTTTATAGAGATTCCTATCTTATTATATATATGTTAGTTTTATGAAATGTTTATACTGTAATGTTTATCTAAAAAAAACTATCTTGGCGATAATTTGTTGATTTTAACACCAGGCCAGCAATGTTCGAGCAGACCTATAACTAAAGGCATTCCAACCGTGACCGTCCATTTTATCCTTTTTTTCTTTTAAATTTCTTTTCGTGAGTGTGTGTGAACGCTGAACCACGAGATCGCACTATCCAACGTCTAAGATATAGGTTGAGAGGATTTGGCCACCAAAGTTTAGGAAATGAAATTCCGAAACTAGTTTGATAAGCAGGGTAAGTACAAATAGCAACTTAGATGAGAAACTTCCCAACGTTAGTAGTGTTGCGACTATAAATATTATATTACTTTCAGATACTTCTAAAAGTCTAAACTCACCTCGCCTTCACCTGAAATACAATAACTTTTTTTAAAAAATTAGGTGTATATGAAAGATCACAAAAAGTATATGCCTACATTCGTACGGACATGTGTGTGCGTTTGTATGTGTGTATTATATATGTATGTATGTGAGTCTAGGACATTTACCCCTATGGACAATAACCTCTGAGGACAACAGATGATTTAAAACATCTCAATATATTGGAGAGGGAGTAATTATCCAAGAGGAGTAATTGTTCTGATACGATGTATGTATGTATGTATGTATGTATGTATATGTATGTAGATAGGTAGGTAGGTTAAATAGGCAGGTAGGTAGGCAGGTTGGCAGGCAGGCAGGCATATAGGCAGACAGACAGATATGCCAGCTAGTACGAGTGGAGTAACTGAAATGAATAATAGAGTTCCATTATTATTTCAAGCAACTCTTGTGTTTGAGACATTTGGAGGCAGTTTAAACAATTTTCAATGGGTGAACCTGCGGCCCTCTATAAACCTTTGTTTCTTTTTAAGCCAAACATAAAAGCACATCACGTAAATGCTACAGCATTACACAAATTCTCTAATATACTCGTAAGGCATTGTCACTTAGATAAACTGAACTTCACAAGTTTAATTATTTTTCTCCTCATACAATGTGAATTTGGTTTTGAGGTCTAACACTGAAAACATTCTTAATATTTAATTTTTAATATGTATTTAAATTTGTTATATGTGCAACATTTTGCATAAAAGCATGAAAAACTGTATACAATAAATGTTTCTTGGGATCCGGACAAAACCCCGCTAGGACAAAATCCGTTAGGACAAAACCCCTCGGATATGTCCTCGGAGAGGGTATTTGTCCTACACTCTTGTGTGAGTATTTCTTAACTGCTTTAAAATTTCGCGATGTGTTTAAAAGGTGACGATTGGAACAAATGGAGTTGATTAACATTAAACTGTCTATAGACACCATAATACTAACCACCTCTACTAAATATATTACTAATAATCTTCTCCGGTCAACCGATCTTATGAGAAAAATAGCACTTAAGCTCAATTACCATATGACAAGTGTAATGAGCCGAAACAGAGATATAGAATGACAGGTCTGGTAATTAACTCCCAATGGAAAATGATATCGATCTGCTCATTTACTGTTGCCGTTCACTTTGATCATCGTAATTTGTTTAATTAAAATATATTGGGTCTCGTAAGTATTCCGTGCAGATGATAAACTTTAAACCACCTGCCATTCATAAAAATTGGATGTAGTATAATAGTATAGTACTCTGGTAATAAAGCATGTGATGGATTACCGATTCTCAAATAAGTTACAGGCATTTAGTGCGAGGCCTTTGACAATGCCCGTAGGATATGTTATCCTTGCCACTAAGTTGGTTTAGCAGTAAATTTATTTACTTTGCTATTGCCAATTTCATTATCTTTACTCATTGTTTCTCTTTTATACTCTTAGTGTCAAATGCGATATAGTATTGTATTATTACACAAACTACAGCCTTGCTTACATAGCAACGTTTTAGTTCATGTATTGAATTCTGATCCCGTATCGCGAAATTCTCTTCAAACCTCCATCACAGTAAGCTTCTCTTTAAACCTCTAACCCACAAGGTTTCTTTTTGGAATTTCTGTGCATGTATATTTGCATTCATGCATGTCATTGTGTGAGTGAATTTTTATGCTTTGACTTCTGCATGTGTACGTAAGCGAACTGGTAGAGTCGTTTAAGCATTGGGAGAAAATATTTTTCCTTAGTTTACCCTAGTCGCTTCCTAATTCTTTTATCGTTAAATTTGTTAACGTTTGCTTGAACTCACTTTTTTTCTCTTTCTCAGATATCATTATGTCTGATATGTTGGGTTTATATTTCCCACATCTTCTGACAAGAACATTTTACCATTCTTTTATGTAAATGATGGTTATTTTCTCCCTGCCACAATAACTTCTCATATTTCGATCTTCAGACTCATACTTTCTCGATATTACATTGTCTACTGTTTGGGATTTTGAACACTTCACTGTGTCTCATAGGTAGATAACACCATGATGACATTATGAGACAGTTACATATGATTTGAGTCGCATCGTTGTTAATTCCATCTCCGTTTTTCTTTGGATTCCAGTCCTTTTTGTGTTTTTGCTAATATTTGTTCTTATATTGCAAAAATACATCGACATTTATTTTTCGAAAATATATTGGCTCTTATCTTGAAAACTAAAACAGTAGTTATTATTCTAAGATGGACCACTTTGGTTATTTATATTACTGTCATTCTGAAGCTTTTTCACAAAATCGTTATGCACTAGATTCTACTGATGAGTAAAAAGTCTTTCATCCGAGACTTTCTTGGGAGAGAGCAGTGTAAATTCTTATGTGCGTGTCTCTGGTCGTCAGCCAGTGAATAATTACCAAGAAACTAGTTTCCAAATCTTATGTTACTATGTAGCTTAAACGTGTAGACTTGTTTTTGCTAATACCGAACACTGATATCCCACTGATTTAGGCTGTCCAGATATCGTTAATAGGTCAGTTTTCCGTACCACGCTTAGACAAACGAGTCTCCTCCTGATGTTTTCCCATCCATATGATTTTTATCACAGTCTGAAGAACGTCACTATTGATACAATATACTTTTGAATGGATAAAACGAAAGGTTCTTTTAGTTATACAGTATCCTGCCTGATTAAGCTCCTTTTTCTCACAAAGGATTTTTCTCCAAGACGAATCAACAGCTTCTGTAGAAGGAGCCCCTGGAATTTTTATTTACTGTCTTCTTATCGCAATGTCGTTTCCACTGAATTTCATATTAATGAGTTTTCTTTTGGCTATGTTGTTCACTGTAGTTCAAAGTACTGTTTCTTTTGGCACTGTTGTTCAAAGTAGACGGACCAGTTTGAGCCCTAACATGTATACGCAAGGAAACAGCTACAAGCTATTAATTTTTCCGTTGTCAAAAAATAGATACTTTTCTGGGGGGGTTTTTTTCTGAAAACGATTTAAGATAAACAGAAACCACTCAGACTGATCCCTTTTTCTCTGCCCTTAGAGATATAAAACTTGTGATATATTATTTTACTGCTCGGCTGAAACTGTGGATATAGTTTCAAATGTATAGCTTACATTTCAAATTATCCGTTAGGAATGTAAAGTATACATTTCAAATATTTAGTGTCGGTGGGAAGTTTTGCCCTGGAGGTCCTTCAAGTTGCTGTAAAGTATCACAGCGATAATATACGCTTATGGATATAACTCGGTGCAGTTATTTATTTGTAAATCACGCTCTATAAGTACTTCAGAAATAGATATCAACAAGCGCGCTCGCGCGATTAGAAGACACTTGCTCCTGAGGGTATAGTATAATTAGTGTTAGTGAAGTATGAATGTACGTATGTGTGGGCATACTCATATATATATATATGAATATATATCAATATATATATATATATATATATATATATA
>NC_068984.1:44723499-44728766 GCF_001194135.2 Octopus bimaculoides | reverse complement strand
TATATATATATATATATATAAAGGGCATTATTACAGAAAATAATATATATATATATATATATATATAATTCACCCCAGTACTCTTAGATCTGGTACTGATTTTATTCTAAAGGTGTCTTTCGTCGAACCGCTAATGTACAGGGACATAAACATACCAACACCGGTTTTTGAGTGACGGTGGCGACTAACACATACACAAACACACACACATAAATATATACATTTATCTATATTTAATATTTTTTACTAATGGGTATATGTCGACTAGTGCGTTGAAGTGTTGAGTAGAGCACTGGCACAATTTGGGCCACCTGGTTTCATCCACAGTCGGGGTATATTTCCGTTGGATCTACTTCGGAAACTCCGCAATGTTAGTTGGGATAGTAATAATTTCTTAAGTAACGAGAAAATGGATTTGGAATTAACCTTTTAATCTTTATTTTGAACAACGGTCGTTTCGACCCAGGGACTCCGTTCAACATGTTGTCTCGCATCAATTTTGCAACCTGGGCCTCATCAGGTACATCCATACATAAGGTTGTGTCTTGCTAAAGATCCTGAGTTTTGGCTGTCATGTTGTTATATACCCATCTGATTAGGGAATTAAACATTGCTACAATTTTCTATTGCTATTATCTTTCTTCAATAAGAGTTGCAAACACTTGTAAAGATAGAGAAATAATTGTTGGTAAAAAGATTGTAGGGAAGTTAATGGATGAACTGAGATGTATTTACTTACTTTGGGTTTTAGACAAAGGGATGGTACTAGAAGATGGAAGGAAGAGATATATATATGCAGGCTGTAATGTCTAGTGGGCGAAAGCTAGCTAGCTTAGAATAGGATGCGTATACACACATACGGACACACACTGTCGCTCGTACAAGCACTCAACAAGGGATGTTGGCCCACCCACCCACACGGTCAATCTCGGCCGTAGTTTGTATAATTTATGGTTGGAAGATAACCACATAAGGAGAGTGTCTTCACGCTCGCCTCGAGACTAAGTCAGCTCGCAGGGAGTCTGACTCGCTCCATGTCTATATCATCGAGGGTGAGTCACACATTCCTACACCCATATATATATATACTCATACACACTTCCATACATATACTCACACATACATATACACATATACATACACGTACGTCCCTACATATATGCATATATTTTTATATACACACACGCACGCACACGTACGCACACCCACGGGTGTACGCGTATACCCATAAATATACATACATGTATATATATTATATATAGATAGATAGATAAATAGATAGATAGATACACACACACACACGTCTCACATACCCCTACGCCCCCACACGCACGCACATCTATACGTACATCTATTCTCGCACACACGCACACATATTCTTGCACACATACGCACACACATTCCTGCATCCCGATTAAAGCTATGTTAGTTTTTCAAGCAGTAACTATTTGTTAGTAAATATTATTATTAGTATTATTATACAACTGCATTGTAAGGTTATGTATCTGAACATATATGAACATCAATATCTGCACACAAGGTGTAAAGATATCGAAAGACAGGATCATTTTTGCTTCATATTTTACGTCAGTTTAGAAGCTATGTTCTAGTACCTTGCATATTTTAAGTTTGCTTATATAAGTATAACTGTGTCTGAACAACACATTTTTTGTCTCTTTAGTAAATCAGTCTATTATGCCTTTTGAAAAGCTTATACTCTAGTATACTCTTAATTACTATTGCGTTCTGCAGGTGTCCTTTACGAACGTACCTAAATACATGTAGCGTTCTCATCTGGTATTTCCTTGATATATGCTCGATGATTGCAATTCATGAGGTTTTCAATCGGCGGGTGTGGGGTAATCTGAGTTGTCGGGGTTATGGTTTGTATCGGTTAAGTATGGTTTGTATTGTATTATATGAACAGGTGGTTGACTGTATTCTTACCTCTGGGCTGTCATTCAGCAAATCTATTTGTAATCCGCTCTTTTATCAACAATATGGGCAGCGATTCCTCGGAACATAACTGGCATTTCCGGGATAGAGTGCTGTAGGGACTCGCGTGTCTAATTATCGACCAGGTCAGGTCGTATTTTATTATCTCTACCTTGAGTCGCCAGACGAAATCGGCCAGTGATGTTGCGTGCCATTTAAGAATTTTTCGAAAGCTGGCGATGTGGTTTCTATATCTATTTTTGAAAATATCAGCAGATGCACCAATATATATGTAGGGACCTCTATTAGTATTTACGGTGCACTTGTACGCTACATTTCAGGTCTTGCATTGGTTAGCCAGCGGACACTTCGAACGGTCCCTGCATGAGCATAGATTTTCAGTTCTTTTGTTTGCGTGTATACAGCCAGTACCTGTCCGGTCGGTTCTATCTACATTCCTGCTCGTTGCTACCCTATTATTATTTCTATTATTTCTGGATGTGTTTGTGTTGTTGTTTGAGTTGTTGTAGCTATCAGATTGGTTTGTTGGTAAGTAAAGTTTTTGAAGTTGTTTTTCCTCTGTTGGTTTGTGTTATTGTTCGAGTCATTGTTACTTAGATGCGTTATGTGGTTGGTATTTTCAAAGTCACTGGGGTCGTTATATGCGTCTCTGTCAATTGTTGAGGGCCTGTTTTCGATGCATCCTGCACGCTGCCTTAGTTTTCGGTTGTTAATTCTATGAATGTGGTGTTCCATATTCGATGAATTCGCATGCGACAGTTTCACAGTGTGCCGGTTGAACAGCTGACTGTACGTGCTATTTTTAGGGAAGCAACGAAGAACTGTTTCCCAATCCTGGATAGGATGTTCAAGCTCCAGATCGCGTTGTACCAGAGGACCATATGCTTTTTGAATCTCCTATTAAGTCTATTTGTTCGGGTGTTTGGGGTGGCGTTTGGATTTTATAGTGCCGTGTCTTTAATTGTGATGTATTGTCCGTTGCTATTTTTATCCCATTTTTGGTTCTCATGTACCTATTTGTGATTGCCTTATCCTTGTGGTTTGGGATACTTCTACGCAGGTTCTGAACGTTGTGCGTGTGATTAGTGTCGTATTTGGTGGGGTTATTCCCGGGGCTCTGTGTGTTATTACTATTATTATTCTTACTACTACTCACTGAGCCATTTGGATTGATACTATCGTTATTATTGCAACTACTACTACCCGCGTATTGGATTTTCGCACGGTAGCCGGCTGCAGCCAGGGCGGCGTTATAATAGGCAGCGTGTTTGTTGAATATATCTTCGTTGGCGGACAATCTACATATTTTGGCCGAAATGTTATTAACCAGTCCCCTAATAATAGATGGCAGATGATTTGATCCAATGTTTATGTATTTTATGCTCTCATTGGGTTTATGAAGTGTTTCATGCAGTCCAGTATCTAAATCGAAAGTAGCGTCTAAGAAATTTATTCTACGGTATTCGTCATCTATGGTTATTGAGAGTTCGAAGTTTAAAAAAAAACTAAAATAAATATTTTTTTTGTGTTTTTCTCGCTCTACTTTACTACATCTGTTTATGAAGAATAACGCATCATCTCTGTATAGACCTCCACAGATTCCCGGGAGAAAGGACTGGATCAGGGATAAGATATAGACACTGACTAGGTCGGTGGCTTGTGCAGAATCTGAGGATCCCATAGCTATATCGAATACGTCTTCTCTATCAGAACGGTTCCACAGTTTACCATCAAAATATACTAGGGTTCTGCGCGCCGTTAGTGTTACGCCGATTTTGTATTTAGAAAGGTCTGAATTATTCTTTGCGGAGATTAATGCCTTCTTTAAGAGAATAGGGTCAATGTTGGCGTAATATCCCTCGATGTCCAGTTGAATGAATTCATTGTATTTATCTATTTCGAATTGGCTGAACTACTCGATTACGTTCTGTGTATCTGACCACAGTGATAGGGTGTTTTTAGATCTTAGTTTTGGCATTATTCTATCTATAATCGTCTTACTTACCCTCCCAATCTCCGATTTCGAGTGGTAGATTAGTCTAACTGAGAGGTCACTCCAAAAATTCGGCTTATGGTCTTTCAGCGTTATACGAGGTTTTCTTGGTACACGAGGTTCAGTCCTATCGTGAATATCTCGGTGGTTCACTATTCTAATCCCCTTCTATTGATTCTATTTAGTGTATCAGAGTGTACGTGTCAGTATTTACCATATAGTTCCTTGCGTATTAAATTCTCATAAAGGTCAAAATCAACAATGTAAATATTACCGGTTTTATCCGCAGGTACAAGTATTCCCGGGGCCTTCTCAAACTCATCGATTGTAAGGGAAGTTAATGGATGGACGGGGATGGATTGAGTTAGATTGGGTTTAAGACAGGCTTCTTTCAGTTTCCGTCTACCAGATCTATTCATAAGACTTTGGTCTCGCAAAAACACATACACACACACTGCGAAACAGAGTGAGAGAGAGACAAAAACAGAGAGAGAGAAAGTAAGTGAGAGAGACAAAAACAGAGAGAAAGAGAGGGAAAGAGAGAGAGATATAGAGACAGAGAGAAAGAGAAGGAAAGAGAGAGACAGAGAGAAAGAGAAGAAAAGAGAGAGACAGAGAGGGGGAAGAGAGAGAGGGAGAGAGAGAGGGAGAGAGAGAGAGCGGTAGATAGAATAGGGGTAAAAAGAGATGCACTAAAAATAGTGTAGTAGATAGAGAAATAGATTATACAGCCACAAGTGTGTTGTTTGTTTTGCTTCAACTTAAAACTTTTTGAATGATAACCAAACCAAAATACATATGTTTGGATTTGGGCCTCTACAATTTCTAACAACAAGCGTCAGTCTACAAAATCCTCAAAATGCTATTTCCGCAACAGTCGCAAATGCCGACCATTTCTTTGCTTCGTTTCTTTCTCTTCTTTTTTTACTTCTTTACTTCCTTTTTCAGTTTTTCTTTTCAATTATCCTCTCATATTTTAGGAATATTATTCTTATTATTGTTCTTACATTTTCATTGTTTTTTTTTTCTATACTTTCTTTTTTCAAGTAGAGGCTTTTTTTTCCTTTATTCTTTTTTTATTGTGTTTTTCTTATTATTTTTTTGCTGTTTGTATGGGGAGGTATGTGGAATATGGAATGTACAGAAATAGAAAAAAGGGGCGGTATATTGAAAGTTGGCGGGCGTCTGGGACTACGACTGAAGGGTGTAGGTACCCGGGTGGTAATGGCAAGCGTGGTGCCGTTGCGGTCTGGTATGAGAGTATCGGCGTTAATACTGCTAGTGGTAGTGATGGTTGTAGCAACGCTAGTTGTAGTAG
>NC_068984.1:44722861-44723243 GCF_001194135.2 Octopus bimaculoides | reverse complement strand
GGTGGTGGTGGTGGTGGTGGTGGTGGTGCTTGTAGTAGTAGTAGTAGTAGTCGAGCTCGCAGTGATGATGACGTTAGCATTAGTGGTGGTGGTGGTGGTGGTGGTAAGGATGTTGGTGTGATGGTCGTCGGGGTTATGTTAGCGTTTCCGATGGTGATATGTATTGGTAGTAGTGGTGATGAGGATGGTTGCTGTGATGGTGATGGTGATGGTGATAGTGCTGATGGTAGCAAGAAGAGGATAAACTTTACATTGATAATGATGCTAGAAGTGGCGGCAGAAAGAATAGTGGTAGTAGTGATGATAGGGATGTTACTAATTGTGGTGGTGATGGTGGTGGTGGTGGTGGTGGTAGTGGTGGTTTTGGTGGTGGTGGTGGTGG
>NC_068984.1:44712255-44721366 GCF_001194135.2 Octopus bimaculoides | reverse complement strand
ATATATATATATATATATATATATATATATATATATATATATATATATATATATACATAGGGGTGTGTATGTGTGTGTATGTATACATTTATATTTATTTCTGTCCATGTATCTGCCTATCTATACATACATGTACAGCCATATGTATGTGTGTGTATGTTTGTGTCTGTGTCCCCGCAACATCGCTTGACAACCGATGGTGGTGTGTTTAGGTCCCCGTAACTTAGCGGTTCGACAAAAGAGACCGATAGAATAAGTACTAGGCATCCAATTTTCTCGACTAAAGGCGGTGCTCCAGAATGGCCGCAGTCAAATGACTGAAACTAGTAAAAGAGTAAAAGAGTATATATACATCTACACTCAGATACATACTCACTCGCACACACACACACACACACACACATACATACAGACATACGCATATATAAAAAATATTTTTCTACTCTAGGTACAAGACCCGAAGTTTGTGGGGAGGGGTCCAGTCGATTAGATCGATCCGAGTACGTAACTGGTACTTAATTTATCGATCCTGAAAGGATGAAAAAGCCAAGTCGACCTCGCCGGAATTTGAACTCAGAACGTAAAGGCAGACGAAATACTGTTAAGCATTTCACCCGGTGTGCTAACGATTTTGCCAGCACGCCGCCTTCACACGCATGCATAATGCGAAGTTAATAAGTTAAAAGGTAAAAGAGAAGGAAAGAGATAAAAATGATAGGTAGGAAGACAATTAGTCTAGGTGTGTGTGTGTGTGTGTGTGTGTGTGTGTGTGTGTGTGTGTGTGTGTGTGTGTGTGTGTGTGTGTGTGTGTGTGTGTGTGTGTGTGTGTGTGTGTGTGTGTGCGTGTGCGCGCGCGTGCGTGTGTGCGTGTGCGTGTTTATGCATTTGTATTTTAATCGCCGTTTAAAAACAAGAGCGTTGCAAGGTCCAAATTGTTAATTTAGCCAACAGGTAAAAATCTAGATCAATAAAATAATAACAAGCTGAAATATGTATTGAGATGGTTTGGATCAAGTAAAAATTCCTAAAATCGATGCCCATCACCACCGCCCGCCGCCGCCGCCGTCGTCGCATGGTGCATAGTTGCATTCTTATGATTGAGAACAATAAAAGAAAAAGAAAAGAGAATGTATGTTTACGCTTTCACATGAGTATGTGTATAAATACACCAATGCATGCACAGTCCCGTGTATATATGGTGTGAGTGAGTGAGTGTGTGAGTGCGTGTGTATCCGCGTGTGAGTGCACGTGCGTGAATGGAAGTATAATATTCCCCAAATTGTTGTTTTGGCAGCACTGACCCCCAAAGCCAAACACCACTGATGATTCCATTAAATGCCCGGGTACGTTTGACCAAATCGATACTATATATTTCTGCTTTTTGCACTCTTTTTTAAAATTTGTTCAGTCACTGCTCCATGCTAAAATCAGTTGAAATTGCTCAGTTGTTCGTTTGGTATCAGCATCGATTTGTTTACCAGATTTCTATGACATATCCAGGATGCAGCATTCCTTGCTTCCCCCATAGTTTAGCAATAATTATTCCATTAACCTTCTTAACGCAAATGCCATCCAGATGAGGCACGGTCGATGTAGCTATAAATACACAGCAACTGGTTTCCACTGGAACTATAGCACACTGTTATTCTCACGATTCATACGAGTAGCTAAGGAGCTCATATACCAGAACCTTTCTTTCGTGAATCCCCACTATACTGCCTCTTCATGTCATAGTGGACTTGATAGCCACAATCTTAGTGTCAAATCCTACCCGTCAGCGAGTCCAAACGTTGTCCTGTTATTGAAGTATAACTCAGTTGCGAACATAAGTGCCTTCTGCAGTTCGACCTAAGAAGCAGAAGCTTTGTTCTTGATTTCCCTCCACTTGATCTGTATAGTTATTTATACCCTCTCCTATGTAAAACCAGTGTACGCATCATTGTCAATGCTATTCGCCTTCTCTATAATGCAAAAGTGTTCAAAAGTACTGGTGTATATATTGGAAACATAATCATATCACAGTACAATGGACTACTTGATTTGCATGATGTTGCAATGACGCATGCTCCCTATATCTGTGAAAGCCACAATTTCATTCTATTCATTTCGTTTAATATTGATTGATGCCGGATGGAAATACATCACGTATCGCCTCCAGTTGAAATCGAAGTTTGGCCAAAATCATTTCCTACAAGGACTCCCATTTTTTGTATTCAACTTTACTCTTCAAACTGGGGAATCTCCTTCGTAATGATATCCTGCTGCCTATTTAACGCTAATGGAATATCTATTTTCCTTAGCGGATCCAATCCTGCTGTTATATTCTGCAAAGCTCCAATTCCCTCCTTTGTCTCTTCGACTGCGTTTTCCAATACTGGTTGGGTTGCACGAATAAGTAAATCCACGTGCCAAGTGACAGGGAACTTTTTCTACTTCACATATCTCCACCACCGATGTTAATGACGGCTGGATTTTTACAATTGCACTGTAGAGTCCGGCTTTTCAGAAACATGACACGAAGCAAACCAATTTCGTTGTAACCTGCCGGCGCACTCTTCCCGTCTCTTCACTCTTAATGAGGTACAATGTATTTGGAAGAGTCACAAAAGCTTTGACGAAAGACCTAGCTAAAAACGCCACAACTAGAATTTACCAACAAAATTGAAAGTGTCATTAGCTTTTACTTTACCCATCTCTCTCACTCTCTCTCACTCTCTCTCACTCTCTCTCTCTCTCTCTCTCTCTCTCTCTCTCTCTCTCTCTCTCTCTCTCTCTCTCTCTCTCTCTCTCTCTCTCTCTCTCTCTCTCTCTTTCTCTCTCTCTTTCTCTGTTTCCCAACTATCGCAACTATCCTAGACATCGTTTAGTGGGAGTATGTGACGATGACTAAATCTTTTAATAGACTACTCCTTGATGGCTGGCGTAACCCATCTCTCCAATTCCAAAATAGAAATTCTTTACGAACTCCTGCACTATGAATAAACTATAACACTTCTTAGCTTCGATAAGAAGTCTACGACTGAAATAGCTCATCCAGTCAGGTTAGGAGAATTTCCAGTTTTTTTTTTTTTTCTATCTCGTTTCCATTACTGCAGTATTCAGTGCTATCATCCATGGAATTCTGCAGTAGACGCAGTGCAAGAGTTTATCGGATTTTCTTTTCACGTATGTAATTTCTTGAGTCTTTAAATATTAATAAGCATCACGAAAAGTGGATGTGAAATGGTTCACTCCATCACGACGACTATCTCCAGCGCTTTTATTGGAAGTATTTTTCTCTCATTTGCTCCATCATCAAGATCTGTCGAGTAAAACAAAAGGAAATTAAGTAGTGAAAATCTTAGAAAGAATTAACAGACACCAAACTTCCGGAAGATATTATCTATCTGAGTATTAAATTTGGCTATGTGACAACACTAGCAAAAACATTTTAACTAAAGTGGGGATGAAGAAAGGGAGGCGAAAAAGGAGTGGAAACAAGATAATAGAAAAAGAGAGCACTAGAAAAAGCAGAAAAAAATATGGTATAACAGAGGAAATATGTTACGTGTGGCAGAGGTTTGATCAATGGCTTTTTTAAAACTATCTTTAGATAAAAAGAAAAAGGGATTGGGCAATTGGATCTCCAAAGGTTTGATCCTACTAGAACAAAGTCTAAGTTCTATTGCAGGTGTTTAGCCTCAGGTCTTTAAATCAAAGACATTACAACTGTGACCATCCCGCATTTTTGTGTAAATAGAACTATACTTTACAATGTACTCTTCCTTTTATTAAAGGATAAGATGTAATTTGAAAGAGATTTGAGTGCCTTGTTAGCCCTGATTTGTTTTATTTGTGGTGGTATTGATGATTTAAATTCTGGTTTACTTTGTTATTGTTATGGGGTAAATGTAGACTAGAGCAATGATGATGATGGCAGTGAAGTTGTTGATGACCAGGTTGTGGAGTAATGGTTTTCATATAGATGCTGGAGGAGGCAAAGAGTGACGGGGATGATGGAAAGCGGTGATAGTTGCGGTATTGGTGAGATATTGATTGTTGTAACATTTGTGGTAATAATATTGAAGATTGTGGTAGTGATACTGATGAAGGTATTTATAGCTTGTGGAGGTTGTAATAGTGATGGTTAGAAGTGTGTTGTTAGAGGTACTGAGGGTGATAGTGATGATGACGATGACGGTTGCAGGTAATACTGTTGAGATGATGGCAAAGTGACGAGAGTAGTTGTTATTTACTAACGTTGAGGTGTTTATGGGGTGTCGTGTGTTGTCATTTAGCTCCAAGTCAAACTTGATCGAAAAAAAAACGCATTCATTTCAAAGGCATTCTAACTGACCACTCCATCTTTTGGTAAGATATCTAACATAAGATTATCTAATTGTGTTATATGAGGATCATTTGGCTATTGTTTCTTACAAGCCGAACGACCAGTCAGAGGCTTCTACAGGATATTTCTTTGCTGTTTATAGCAGAACAAGAAAACACTTAGAGTCGCCATCATCGTTAGCTCTGGACTGAACATAACCGCAGCGAAATGCGTCTATTGTTTATCTAGGAATACATTTCTAATAGGTCCTTCGCTTATGGTGTGATAACGAGTTAATAAAACAAGCATATCGAATTGTAGTTTGCTTGATTATATGGTTGTAGCGATGGTTGGTTGACTTGTTATTAGTTCATGCATTGTTTGTCAATTGATTTACTCGTTGGCTGGTTGGTTGGTTGGTTTGTTGGTTGGTTTGTTGGTTGGTTGGTTTGTTGGTTGGTTGGTTGGTTGTGTGCATGGGTAGGTTTGTTGGTTTGTTGGCTGATTGACTGTTTTTTTTTTATGAACTGGTTAATTCATTGATTAATTCATTGGTCGGTTGCTAGTAAGTTATATGACTGGTTGGTTGATCGGTTGACTGATTCGTTAATTGTTGAAGTGATTGGTTGTTTCGTGATTGTTTGAGTCGTTGTTTGTTTGTTCGTTCGTTTGTTTGTTTATTTGTTTAGTTCGTTATTTAGTTGATTGGATGGACAGTTGGTTAGTTGCTTGGTTAACTGGTTAGCTGGCTTATTGGTTTTGTTGACTAAGTGATTTGTTGATTTGGTTGATTAATTGGTTGATTAGTGGTTGGTTGGTTGGTTAGTTGGTCGGTTGGTTGGTCGGCTGGTTGGTTTGTGAGTGAGTGGGTGAGTTGGTTGAATAATTGATTGACTGGCTGGTTTGTAAATTGGTTAGCTTGTCTGTGGGTCAGGTGTTTGTTCGATTTCTTGTTCAACTCCTAATCAGTCCTATTTGAGAAAACCCATAATGAAAAGCTTTCAATCTTTCATTAGACTATAATTTTCTTTTACTAGAAATAATGTATGTAGGATTACAATATCCTATCTTCCCTAGGACGACAGAGCGTGTAATGAAGAAGACTTGGTTACTATTTTTAGTGGTCGAGCAACAAAAAGTAGAGGATTTCCTAATTGGTTGTTTGTTTAGTTATTTGGATTGTTATTCAGTTGATTGGTGGACTGACAGTATGGTTAGCTGGTCCCATAAAACCAAATAAAATCAAGTAACTGATCCTAGAAGGCGTTAAATTAGTCCAAAAGAGCATTCTTGGTTCTTTTTTGCTTTGGTCAAAATTGAATTAGTTGCCTTTCCTATTAAATAGTTAAAAATTTGATGGTTGCAAGAAAAACACCGGCGAGGAACAATTTCAAGATGGGCCAGGTATGTATAACATTTAGGTGACTATAACAAGAGGGCACGAGAGACTAATCAACTCTGAGGAACATAAGTCACTGTAGTGGTTGCAGAGAAGCTAGAGCGAGAAAGAGTGGTAGGAAGAGAAGACAGCAGGGTCGAATGTGAACATCAGGTTCGAGTGTGTTGATAAGTGACTTCCTGCTATTCAGTGGGGGTAGTCTTTTTTAATGCAGTTCAGATCGTTTGTATGTGTATCTGCAGCATCGTCCCAGTTGGGGGTGGGGGTGGCAATGCTCTATTATGAGCCTTATTTCAATTTTGTAGAGGGTTCGTAGTTTAGTAGTGTGGAATGCTAAAGCATTTTCTTAACCTGAATTTGTGATGCGGTTTTGACCACATCGAGGATGTGCGCTCACCAGGAGGGATCCTTTGTCATTGTGAGAATTAACATTTGTGACAATCTTGAGGTATCTAGTTGCGTACTGATCAAGTTTAGGAGGATGAACCAGGAGCTGTTTTTTTTTTTTTCTGATGTGTTGGACTAATGCTTCTGTGTTGGTAAAAGAGGAAGGATGTTCTCTAAGTCTTTGTTGATGGAACCATTGCAAGCCTGGCGTGAGTTATCTAAGTAGCAAGCAGATGACGCTTGAGTATGGAAAGCAAACAAGGAATGAAAGTGGTATTATGTTCATTGGAGTGGGTATTGGAGGAGGTGACGGCATGTAGGTTGTTGACGTATTAAAAGGATGAGTGGGGGAACAAAAACAAAATTTGAGGCACGCCAGAGTTAATGGGTGTCTGCGTTGTGATTGTGCGATCTTGCAGTAAACTTTCGATTCAGGAGGAGAGACGGATGAAGCTCATAGGCGGGCTTTTTTTTTCTGGTAGTTTCTCTTATCAGAGACAGATGGTCGAATGCGTTACATCTTTGAGATGTTCGAAGTGAGAGCGCTTGGATGATCATTGGGAATTGGACATATTTTAAGATATTTCTTATGATCAGATAGATCGCTGGAAAGATATATATATATAGATAGATAGATAGATAGATAGATAGATAGATAGATAGATACAGAGAGAGAGAGAGAGAGAGAGAGAGAGAGAGAGAGAGGGGGGGGAGGGAAATAGGAGAGAGGAGAGGGAAATAGGAGAGAGGAGAGGGAAATAGGAGAGAGGAGGAAGGATTGAAGATTTTGGTAAAATTGGAGGAAACTTCTGGAGTGCATTGTTTGAGTGCAATGGAAAGGACTTTCTCAGGGTCGATGTCCTTATCGAAAGCGACCGGCGTTTATGTTTAGGACCTCAACAACCTAGTGAAAGCGGAAGAGAAAATTTTGAAACAGATTTAGCAAGTGCGTGCATCTTGAAGTTGGCTTAAATCGGGTAACAAATGCAGCAGTACTGCTTACAGATTCATCGTTTTTGAGAGTTGGAAAGAAAGAGGATTCCGCAATTGGCAGAGAGCTTTTGGCAAAAGGCTCAAATGATCGGATACCATTTGGGATGTGAGGGAGACTAAACTATGCGATGCACAGAGATATCCTTCACACTTCAGATGATTGCCATGCAAGATTTAACGTGCAAGGTAAGAGACGTCTAAGCGTTGTAAATCGTATTTTTGGCTGATCGCTTCAGGGCATCTATGAGTGCACCACTTGGGTAATTTAATGCTAAAAAGACACTGATCGTGTCTGTTATGTGGAAGGACATGCTGGAATGAATAATTTCAGTCATTCGTCAAGCTACCTCTGAAGAGTCAGGAGTGAAGCATATGTGCTGCCAAAGTTCATTATCTTGGAACTAACTGACGGTAAATCAGCTGACTTGAAGTGCCATATAGTTTGGGAGGAGGAGGAATTGCGAGGTATATGGCTGTGTTGTGGGCAAAAGGGTAGTTACGAAAGGCGGCGAACTGGCAGAAACGTTAGCACGCCGGGCGAAATGCTTAGCGGTATTTCGTCTGCCGCTACGTTTTGAGTTCAAATTCCGCCGTGGTCGACTTTGCCTTTCATCCTTTCGGGGTCGATTAAATTACGCACTGGGGTCGATATAATCGACTTAATCCGTTTGTCTGTCCTTGTTTGTCTCCTCTGTGTGTACCCCCTCGTGGGCAGTAAAGAAATAAGAGGGTAGTTGCGAGGGTATTATGGCATCGATCCGATAATCGCAGAGACGGTGGTGTTTGAAGGGTGAGAAGGAGATCTTTGAATAAATGTATCAAAGTTAATTGAGTTTCAACTCGATCGTAATCGCAGTCTTCGGATGTCAGCTTTGCATCTACTCTACAGGAAATACAACCTCAAAATTCTTGTTGAGCATCGCATACATTTGATTGAATGGTTAAGTGTTATATTTATTGCTGTTGTTGTTATTGTAATTGTTGTTGCCGTCATCGTCGTCGACATCGTTGATGTTTAAAGCGACAACTACTTGAGAACAGACTTTGATTGATTACTTACTTACACGCTTGATTCTTTGCCTGATTATTAGGTTATTGAGTTTGATTTCTTGTTTAGCTGTTGGTACGGTTGGTCTTCTTATTGTTATCGTTGTTGTTGCTCTTGTCGTTATTGTTGTTGTTGTTGTTTAACAGCTTAAAAATAGAGTATGATTTGGTATGTCAGTTTGTTTGTGAAATTACATGACAGATAGAAAGAAATAATATGATTGATGGGTACAGATAAAAGGGGGAAAAAAATAGACATTTGCTGCATTTTCATACCTTATATTTATCAATTCACCACCAACGTCACCAGAAAGATAATAATTTCATTTTCTAAAGAAAAATATCAAGACAAAAACAAAGAAGACAAGAAATAAAGATGAAAACAAACTCCACTTCTCTTTAGTTAAATAAGTAGCTAACCTACATGTTTGTTTGTTTGCTTAAAACTCCCACACGTTAATTTTGGCGTGTCGCTTTAGAGAAAATTACGTGAAAGGTAGAAGAAAATGAAGAGAAAGAAGACTTAAAAACAGACAAATGAAGTACTTCTGAGCTGTTCCATTTATCAAAACTTGTCGGAAAATGATAAACGTAATTTCATTTTCTTACGAAAATCTGAAGAAGAAAAAAATAAAACAAAAATAAAAGGTAAGAAAATAAATAAACAAACAAACAAACACGGCACCGGAACTAGAGCGATTTACGTCATAGATTCTAGTTATTTAGAGTTATCGGAATGTAATGTATATAGTAGGTGTGAATAATCTACTTAGTCTGCTATTTATATATAGTCACTCTCATTGCGCAAGACTATCAATCATGCATACACGTGTGTATATGAGTGCCTTCTGCATGAATAGATGCAAATATTCATGCATATGTACGAAAATCCTCATCTCTTTCCCTCGCTCATCTATCCTTCTCTCTCTCTCCCCACCCCACCATCTCTCTCTCCCCACCCCACCATCTCTCTCTCCCC
>NC_068984.1:44709830-44711512 GCF_001194135.2 Octopus bimaculoides | reverse complement strand
TATGCATATATACTTACATATATATGTATATATACATGCATATATGGGTACAGGTCGTCATAAAACGTAAACAACATGAAATACGAAATACGAAAACCTGGAATACGAAGACAAACTTTTGTATGCGAACAACGAAAGAAACAAATGGAAAAGAAGCTAAGTAACATAAAGAACGACCCTTCATCAGTCGTCGGCTGTTTATCTACTCCACATTTCGAGCAATTCACAATATGTGCGTTCTAAAAAAAAAATTGCTCCCGCGAACCAAAATAAAATTTGGGATTTGCGAGGGTCAAAGTTAGTAACAAAAACAGGATAGTGGAAACAAACAGTGAGGACCGCTAGGCGAACGCTGGAGGAACAATCTTTGACAGGAGAAAAGATAGGAGAGGAGACAGACAAGAATGCGTCTGGTCTGTGACATACCGAAAGAAAAGAAAGATGGACGATGGTCACGTGTGAGCAATGAGAGAGTAAAGGAGGAAGAGTGAGAGAGAGGGGGACAGATGGAAGACGGTGAAGGGGGTATAACATTAGAGAAAGGACGAGAGAGAAAAAACGAATTTGTTTCTTTCGTTGTTCGCATACAAAAGTGTTTCTTCGTATTTCATGTTGTCTACGTTTTATGACGTCCTGTACCCATATATGCATGTATATATACATATGTATATAAGTATGTACATATATGTACATGTATATATGCATATATATAAGTGTGTGTGTACAATACATATATGAATATGCTTGCATTTACTGCACGCGCGTGCACATGCACACAGATTATTTAGCATGTAAATTAAACCTCTTTAGTAAGCATACCATTTAGCCTCGCTGTGAACAATAAGCAAACTGGTTACATCATAGTCTTATGATTTCGTGAATAGGAAAATATATTGATTTTGACTAGTTTTGTTACATCCTCATTAGGGAGCAATTACCTTTTTTTTTCCATGGAGAGAATTAAACTTATAACTAATTATAGTGCACATACTAACTGCATAACTATAGTGTATACTAACTACGTAACTATAGTGTATACTAACTACGTAACTAAACTGGTATGTCTAATTCGCATAACTGTTGGCGAAGGCGGAACGGTTGAGCGAGAGACAAATTGCCAGCACTGTTTAGTTAATATCTTTTTATATTCTTAGTTTCCATGGTGCTAATATCAACTTTGCCTGTGTTTCTTCCGGAATCAGTAAAATACAGTATGTGCCGAGTATTGGTGTTATGTTCTTGCAATGGATCCTAGATGTGAATGGAATTATAAAAGAAGAGGTGCAGTAATGGAGATCATATATTTGCAAACAGGCATGGCTATGTGATTAAGAAGCTCGCTTTGCAATCACATGGTTTCGGGTTCAATCTCTCTGCAACAAAATTGGATTTGTGCTTTCTCTTATAGCCCTAGGTCGACCAATGCCTTCTGGGTGAATTTGGTAAATGGAAACTGTCTGGAAGCCAATTGTATATATACATATATGTATAAATTTAGTGAATGGAGTAAAACGCATATGTTAACTGCATACTTTTATTTCCAACATATGTTTCGAAGATTACAAATTATACCTTCCATAGGAATCGGTGATGTTGTTAAGAATGTAATCTTCTCTTCAGGGAAATGCATGGGAACCAGCTTAAACGTAAGACATTTTAACCGAATATGAGAACAGTAGTTA
>NC_068984.1:44708093-44709808 GCF_001194135.2 Octopus bimaculoides | reverse complement strand
ATATATATATATATATATATATATATACATACATACATACATACATACATACATACATACATACATACCTATATGTGTGTGTGTTGCGTGTGTGAACTTGTGTGTCTTTGTGTTTTGTCCCCCAGAACCGCTTGAAAACCGGTGTTGGTTTGTTTGGGTTCCTGTAACTTATCGGTTCGGCAAAAAGGAGTCAATAGAACATGTAGATCTTAACAAAACAAAATACCTAACCTCGACTAAACCCTCCAAGGCGGTACCCCGGCATGGCCGCCGTCCACTAAGAGAAGTAAAAGATAAAAAAAATAATAAAAATAAAAGAAGCCATGTGTTATAAAAACAAATAATATACATCTAGAAGATCTTGGAAGGATTTTCCTAGACTTTAGCGTTGGAAGTTATACAAACTCCAGGACTGGGTACCATTGCATAGTGCCTAAAATTCCTTCCCTGCTGTCAAAAAATAGGGCTAGATACTGCAATAGCTTGGGATTCAAGGACCCACAGCTCTTCAATATCCTCCCGAACGAACTGAGAGACCTACATGTTGCGGATGTAGATAACTTCAAGACGAAACTTCACGACAACTTGACGGCAGAAAGTGAGAATGAGGGTAGCAACATCAAACACCTTCATTCATTAAACACCAACTATCAAAGGAGAATTAATGAAGGTATGACAACACCACTTGGCGGTAACCCAGCATGACCACAACCCTTGAGCTGAAACTAATAAAAATATATTTAAAAAAAAAATAATACAATAAACTCAGAAGCGATTACTAGAATCGATCCCCTACTTCTTGCTGCTCTAGAATATATGAATATATGCAACTGTTTTCACTCGACTGAGTCATAGGCGGAGCATTCCTAAACCAGGTACAAATATTTTTCTGTTATACTGTCACCTACCTCAACAACGGGATTGTATGTCTCGGAGGAATCTGTTGGCAACTCGATTCTACAAAGATAGCTTAATTAACTTACTGACCAATTCCATAGAGACATGTAAGAATTCAGTATTTTATGTAAATAGTCGCATATTTACTCTGTGAGCAAGAGATTTGTGGAAATAAGTAAATGGAATTTTGTTACAAATATATTACAAATAATTAATAATATATTCATAATACGCACACACACAAACACACACGCACACACATACATACATACATACATACTTACGTACATACATACATACATACATACATACATGCATGCATACATACAAACAAACATACATGCATACATACAGAGTCCTATCAACAAGTATCCGGACTGTTACTATAAAAACAAGACTACAACACCTACCAATTTGGCATCTAATCTCTTTGAAAGTAGTCCCCTTTGGAAGCCAGGCACTTTATCCAGCGCTGTTTCCATTGATGGAAGCATTCCTGGAACTGCTTTTCTAGAATAATCAGCAGCTGCCACGTTGCATTCACTTTGATTTCTTCGACGTCCTGAAATCTTCTTTTCAAGCGGCATGACGAAGGGAAATAGCCCTGAAACTCGAGTCGCCTTTATATATTTATATTTATATTTATATATTTATATATTTGATCCTTTATATTGAACACTCAATATTTCATCTACATTCAATACTTTCTTTCATGGTGCCATCCATTTTTATTTTATTTTATTTTATATTGTATATTGTATATTATATTATATATTGTATATTCCATATTCTACACCCCACATTAGTTCTGCAGGAAT
>NC_068984.1:44707013-44707928 GCF_001194135.2 Octopus bimaculoides | reverse complement strand
TATATATATATATATATATATATATATATATATATATATTCATATACTTTGAAAACAATACATCAAATCAAGATTGTATATCGTGCTACACTAGACGCGAGCGAAAAGGTATTGCTTTATGGTTTAACACATTAGCATCCTTAAAAGCAATCTATAAATTTCACTGCGTAATTAAGCTGAATAGTTTTCCTTGAGTTTTCAAATCATACAAGACCTTCATGTTTACATGCACACAAACACAAGCAAAAACACAGTTACAAGTGCGTACCTTCGTACATACATACATACAGACAGACGCGCGCACGCACACACACACACACACACACAGCGTTTTTTTTTAATCCATCTTCATCCTCTCCTTAGCTTTCTTTCTTGTAGAAGAGCACGGGCTCGAAACGTTAAAATCTTCTTTCAGTTTTCCTGAGCATCAGCCTAATACACCCTATATTTTTTAACCTCGTCTTCGTGTTTTTTTTTTTTATTTTTGTATCATATATAGATATGTGCAGATAGGTATGTTGATAGATAGATAGCTAGACAGACAGACAGACAGATAAACAGATAGATAGATAGATAGCTAGCTAGCTAGATAGATAGCTAGATAGATAGATAGATAGATAGATAGATAGATAGATAGATAGATAGATAGATAGATAAGTAGATAGATAGGATCTTTTTTTAAAACGGGGGCCACATTTTTCATTAACGAAACACTTTGAAACTTGGAACACTGGTAGAATGTGTCATACAAAACATCTTTTTCTCTTAGTCTTCTTTAAAAAAAAAGAAATCCATAAGTTATTCCATGTTAAAGTTGTCGTATTTCTGTAATTTCAACCAATCACTGACGTCCATTCAGCCGATATACGTTAAGTGCCGACTACATAAACAAACGATTCTGAAACAATTAACCCT
>NC_068984.1:44702350-44704601 GCF_001194135.2 Octopus bimaculoides | reverse complement strand
TGTGTGTGTGTGTGTGTGTGTGTGTGTGTGTGTGTGTATATGTGTGTGTGTGTGTGTGTGTGTGTGTGTTATTCTTAACACGGTTGATTAATAAAGCACTGAACGAAATCGCGGACGTAACGTATAGATACAATACGTTATAATATTCGAAATGCTTGTAACTAGAAAATAAATGTTTTAAATTAAGTATAGGAGTGGCTTTACAGGCGCAGGAGTGGCTGTGGGGTAAGTAGTTTGCTTACAAACCACATGGATCCGGGTTCAGTTCCACTGCGTGGCACTTTGGGCAAGTGTCTTCTACTATAGCCTAGGGCCGACCAAAGCCTTGTGAGCGGATTTGGTAGACGGAACTGAAAGAAGCCTCTCGTATGTGTGTGTGTGTGTATGTGTGTGTGTGTGTGCATGTGTATGTGTTTTCCCCCTGAACATCGCTTAACAACCGATGCTGGTGTGTGTACGTCCCCGTAACTTAGCTGTACGGCAAAAGAGCCCGATAGAATAAGTACTAGGCTCACAAAGAATAAGTCCTGGGGTCGATTTGATCGACTAAAGGCAGTGCTCCCGCATGGCCGCAGTCAAAATGACTGAAATAAATAAAAGAATAAAAGAATATATACATAGAATCCTCAGATCAGTGTGACAGCTACTGGACATCGTTCACAGAGTCTGTGGAGGCTCAAGTCCAGCTATATGCACTTTCCTCTAATATGAAAGTAAAGGTGGAGTATAACGTATTGAAATTTATTAAAGCGTTACCAATGTAACCGTACCATAGCTGAATAATGTTATATAAGAGGTCTTCGGTTTAATTCCATTAGCCAAGATTCTTTACAGTGTTTGTTATACATATTATTCTTTGAACACGTATTCAAAGCTTCATATAAGTTATTTACAATGGGAAAGGGAATGAAGGAAAGTGAATAAATATATTCTCTTGGACGGTTGTACATAGCTCTTTGTGGAGAGCATCTACTTCTAGAAGAGATTATAGATAACAACTCTCAAGTTAGAAGAGGTGACGACTGAATAAAGAATATAATTTACAAAGATGCTCTATCATAAGTTTGCTGTTACAGCAAAACATCGTGGTGTTTACAAAATATGAAGAATCAAATGCTTCAAGAAAGTAAATTTCAAAATTGTTTGTAAAGAATAAAAAGTTTAGAATGGTACCACAATGCACTATAAAACAAAAAATGAACTATATACCTGTTGTAATTTAGTTATCTATAGTCCGATGATATTTCGGAATTACAATTCCTTCTTCAGATCTTCTTAGATAGAGTCTCTGCTATAAACTGTTTTCCAACGGTTTTCTTTTTTTCGGAAAAACCGTTGGAAAACAGTTTATAGCAGAGACTCCATCTAAGAAGATCTGAAGAAGGAATTGTAATTCCGAAATATCATCGGACTATAGATAACCAAATTACAACAGGTATATAGTCCATTTTTTGTTTCATAGTGCATTGTTGTACCATTCTAAACTTTTTATTCTTTACAAACAATACATAATGCTTCAAACGAACTACAATACTCTCCTATCAAAATTGTTTATTTCATGCTTTCTTACTATCTTGATTTTTCAAAATAACCGTGGATTTTCTACGTCATGTATAATGTATGTACATACACCCACACATATATATGCGTTCAAGCATATGAATCTGTATATGCAAATATAACTTTGTTTGACGACGATTGACTTCATTGAAGACTTTACAACAGTGCTTCGCAACCTTTTTTCCGCTTGCGGTGCACTTATATTCTTTTCAAAAGACGGCGGCACACCGGAACTAAAATTACAACTAAAAGTATAGGGGGAAAAAATATGTTCACGTTATACTGCGGCACACCTAGCATAGTCTCGAAGCAATGCTTTTACACCGCAATTCTCACTAATTTCGAAGAATAAGTTTTACATTAATGTGTGTGTGTGTGTGTGTGTGTGTGTGTGTGTGTGTGTTTGTGTGTGCGTGTGCGCGCGCGTGTTCGCAGTCATGTGCATGTAACTTGTGCATGCGCGCATGTGTGTGTTTGTGTGCGTTTACTTGTCTGTGTTTATGTTGTATCCCTCTATATCCCCTATCCGTTACGTAGCGGTTTGAGAGCAATGAAATAAGGCAGCGATCTGGCAGAAACGTTAGCCCGCCGGGCGAAATGCTTAGCAGTATTTCGTCTGTCTTTACGTTTTGAGTTCAAATTCCGCTGAGGTCGACTTTGCCTTTCATCCTTCAGAGGTCGATAAATCAAG
>NC_068984.1:44692091-44700398 GCF_001194135.2 Octopus bimaculoides | reverse complement strand
GTGGAGGAGATGTTATGTTGCCGTGTGCTCAAACTCTGCAAGAAGTTAATAATTTGTTTGACTAAAACACAACTGGAACCCTAAGTAAGGCATGTGTAAAATTTGAATGAAATTGGTTGCGTAGTTCTCGAGTTTTAGGGATTCACAGACAGATAGACAGACAGACAGACAGACAGACAGACAGACAGACAGATAGACAGACAGACAGACAGACAGACAGACAGACAGACACACATTCTCATTTTTATATATATAGATATATATATAGTAATGTATCTATCATACTCGAAACTTTGTTTTAGCTTAATGTAATAATATTTTCATTTCATTCTCATTTCCTTATTAGCTGTTACCCTTATTAGAGTAAATCCAAAAAATAACTCTTCTTTTATAGCACGTCTTTAGTTGTTTCTGTGTCTTTGACCTCTTCACAGGATTCTAGATAACTTATGAATAAACTTAGCTACATACTGTTAACTGCTGACGTTTACAAATGCGATAAACGTTCAGGCTAGAGTTTTTTTGTTTTTGTAATGCGTGTTAGTGAGCGGTTACTGACACAGGTTACAAGCTTCCTTGAAATAATGTAGTTATCTTGGAATTAAATTTGGACAGTTTTACATTAAAATGGGAAAATATCACATTTCTAAAATATTTTTGTTGAGATGCTGATATCTTTTATTGCAGTTCTTCCTTTGTGTTAATGAAGCGTAAATGGAATTTCAGAGCAAATTGGTTGACAGATCTATTTAAATAGATAGAAAGCTTAATAGATAGACTGATATATATAAAGACAAACAATTATATTAGACTCATTGACCCAAACCGGTGTAACAGTTTCTATGTCTAAAATATGGCTGGTATGTAGCTGCCATGTTTTTTCACTCACGCTTGTGGCGATTGACGAAAATGATATCCGATACGGTATGAACTTGTGATCTCCTTATCTATTTAATGCTTCTAGGTTTCTTGAACGTAGTGTATACTTACCGTCTACAAGATGTTTTCAACATTCCTTTCCAAGTAGCCATGAATTGCTTAGGTTAATAATAGATCGTTTTTTCTGACCAAAAATGTTAGGCCAGCTCAACATAGGTGAATGACACTTTAAGAAAACGATGAGGGGTGGGTGTTGATTTTGGTAGTGTAGGAAAAAAGAATATTAGCTTCAAATTTTGTCACAATGCCAGGAATTTCGGAGGAAGAGACAAGTCGATTACATCGGCTCCAGTGTTCCAACTGGTACTTATTTTATCGATCCCGATAGGCTGAAAGGCAAAGCCGATCCCAGCAGAATTTGGGTTCAGATCATAAAGACGGACGAAATGCCGCTAAGCATTTCGTCCAGCGTACTAAAAATTCTGGCAGCTTGTCGCCTTAGATAAAATAAATATTGGAGTTAATCCAAATCATAAAAAACAGCTACAGTATCAGTTAATAAACTATTAAGAAAAATACTCAATGCTGGAATGAAGAATAAAATAAAGGAAGAAGAAATTTTCAGAACAAAAGAAGCCGGTTAGAAAAGTGTTGCAACAAAGAACTGTATTATCTTGAAAACTATAAACAAGCAATGAAGACAATCTGAAAATTTTATGGTGCAAATTAGTTATACCATGTTTTATAAAAGATTGTGTAAGATACATAAAAAGAAATAGACTTCTTCTTTGCATAATTATTGAGTTATTATGTGTCTTATGTCAGCTGTTCTTGAGGTGAAATTTAGCTTGTCGTTAAAATACATGTATAGAGCAAGACAACATTACATTCTTCATTTTAAAAATTGGGACTTGTGTTAAAAACAATCAGTTGAAACTACATTAGTTCTCTGAGAGAATCGTAAGTACAGAAGATTAGAATCAAGTTTCTGTGATCGAGAAACTGCAACCCGAATTTAGTGGATTCAATTACAAATAGAAACCATTTCGTTTCATTTGTGCTGCTGCTGTTGTTGTTGCTATTACTGTTCAAACCTAAGTTAACCCTGATCAAGCTGACAGACCAATGATCAAACACGATTGCATTCATTAATGCTGACTATTTTTTTTGTTTTTGTTTTTTTTTGTTACAGTTTTGAATTTGCCCAGGGTTATCTCTCTTCGGTATTTTCCATTTAGGAAGGCTAGAGAGCCAGAAACGGCCGTCTGGGAACCTGATAGTGGGGGAAGAACTGGATGGATATGGTGTTTTTACACTTTTTACCATTAGAGAGAATTTTTCTCCTCGGTAACTGCAAGGAATTTGCCTTTAGAAGTTAAAATATGCCACAAACATATTTTAGCCAAATAAAAGTTCGTTTATCTACAATCACTACTTGGCGTTGATGCTGTTATATTTATTCGAATCAGGCGGTCGAATAGCGCAACTCAATCACTGATGTTGACTGTTTTTTTAGTGAACGTTACGACTTTGAATCTGCCCACGGTTATCTCCCTTCAGTATTTCTCATTGAGGAAGTTTAAAGAACTGATGAAATTGAATTTTTTTTTGTTAGCATTGTAGACGAAAATGTATAGGTATATTAATGTCACATTTATCTGTTTGGATATTCACATTCGTGCTTAACTTCATAAATGGTGCTTATGCGTTTAAGTGAATATGTTTGCGCCATGTCTTTAGAATTTGAAATGTATATGCTTTTATAAAATAACAAAAAATTAATTAATCACTAACATGCTGATGAGCAATGCTCAGTGAAATATGTTAAATGGATCTTTTTTAAAACGGGGGCCACATTTTTCATTAACGAAACACTTTGAAACTTGGATCACTGGTAGAATGTGTCATATAAAACATCTTTTTCTCTTAGTCTTCTTAAAAAAAAAAGAAATCCATAAATTATTCCATGTTAAAGTTGTCGTATTTCTGTAATTTCAACCAATCACTGACGTCCATTCAGCCGATATACATTAAGTGCCGACTACATAAACAAACGATTCTGAAACAATTAACCCTAACCCTAACCCTAACTCTAGGGTTAGAGTTAGGGTTAGGGTTAGGGTTAGGGTTAGGGTTAGGGTTGAAGCAAATTTAAAATGAAAAAAGCAAATAAAACGAAGAATCGTTTGTTTATGTAGTCGGCACTTAATGTATATCGGCTGAGTGGACGTCAGTGATTGGTTGAAATTATCGAAATAAGACAATTTTTTACATGAAATAAATTCGAATACAAAAACATTTTTCTGTTCTATAACACAAAATAGATAAGTATACGAAGTTTGAAAGTCTTTCGGTACCAAAAGCACTACGTAAAACATTAATGAAAAATGTGGCCCCCGTTTTAAAAAAGATCCTGTTAAATTACTTGTTTTTTTTTTTTTTTAAACTGACCTTCCTTTAAAGGATTGGCCCTCTGAACAAACAGAGTTGAATGTTTTACTTATGTTGGAGAAGTGATTGATTAATGACATTAATCAAACAGCATCTCAATAGGTTAAAAGATTTAGGACGGATTTTCACTTGATGACTGGTGAAGAAAAAATGAGTTTATTGTATAAAAATTTAATTTTATATGTTATTAATAATTCTGTTGATAATTGCTACGTGCTTTCGGTCATCTAAATGAGAGGGGAAGAAAGTATGTGAAAAGAGAGATTTAGTTCTATGTGAAAAAATGTTTGGTATGAAATACAGACGATAAGATAACGTTGCGATAAAAGACAAACCTCTAAGTTTAGCCAATGTCCGTATGTTTCTATTTATGTTTGTCTATCAACCAAAAATGTTTTACTTTGATGTGACAGAATATGTGTTTGTGTTTGAGAATATGTTCGTATACGGGTGTTTGAAAATGTAAGCGTATGTGTGAATGTGTGTGTGTGCGTGCGTGCGTGCGTGCGTGTGTGTGTGTGTGTGTGTGTGCGCGCGCGTGTGTGTGTGGTAGTTGTACTGTCCCAGGATATAGGTAATGTTTTAATTTAGGAAATATTTGTGTTTTGCAAACAGTTAACAACTCAGGCGTGTGCGGTTATGAAAAGGATTGGTGCAGTCATTCAATTTATAATGTCAAAAGTTTAATGTAAAAAAGGTGTAAAGCGTCTGAGATCAAACAAGAAGAAAGGCAACCAGAGTTATGACATTCAACCAGGAGATATAAACCAAGGAGATGCAAGCCAACAGCGAACAATCTTCTATATGGTTGCTCAGCAAATCAGAGCCTATTTCCTTATAAAAAAAAAGAAAAAATAACATATTTGTTTACAGCCGTGACCAAAAGTTTGGAACATAGGTCTGAAAATTAGAATTTTTATAATAAATGCTCAAATATATATACATGAACCGTTAATTTTTTTTTTTTAATGTTCCAAATTCTTGGCCACGACTGTAGGTCGTCTTAGAAACATTGTCTCAAAGAAGTCTGTATTATGACGACTGGAACATCTTGGATCAACTATTCTGCATGATCAGAAACGACTAGGCGCTCAACAAAGAACCAAACGGTTCAATCAACATATGCTGTAAATCTTTATATTAAAAAGATTGACAGTAGGAGGTAACCTTTTATGGCATTCTTTGTTCTGCATAGATGATAAAATCTTTGTACATCACATACCATAATGAACTGCGGGATATTCAAAGTAACGTGATAATAGTCCTCTTATACCTACCGTTAGTTCATGTCAATATCTTACTTTGTATCATATTACATTCCTCCCTTCTTGAGATCGTAGGCTAATAACTTTAGAGTGACATGCATTCTAATTGAAACCCGTTGATACCCGGTCTATAATGGTGCACACAAATAGTGGAATCTGGGGAGGTGACTACTGAAAATAAAAAGAATCATGGTGATGGTGTAAGCAATATTCCACTGCGTCAGACCAAGCGTTATAGAATGCAATTGTCGGTTGAGACAGAACGAAGCTGTAGATATTTTAATGTGTCTAAAAATATATGTTTAGTGTTTGCGTAGAACAGGTTAGAGAAAGGAGAGGAAGAAAAAGAGAGGAGCGGGACAAAGTGAGAGCAAGAAAGTGGGGGGAAAAGAGATTTAGCATTAATAATGTAAGTAGTGTAGGAGTTATGGTGAGGTATGTAGATATATTCGCAAATGACTGGATATATACAGTACAGACAAGGAGCGGTGAGTTGAAGTTGACATATAGCAATAAATTGCACGGCTCCTACATCTAAATGGCTTTTGACATTTCTTTTACAGTGTTGGTTATACGAACTAACGATGGATAAGAGGCTTATTATCATGTTAGTTTGACTACTTCGGAGCGTGTTATGGTATGCGATGTATAAAGATTTATGATTTAAGCAGGACACAGTAGGTTATGGGTTTAACTGCTTATTGATAAGTGACATTATTTTTATCATTTTCGTTTTGAATTCTATTTCAATCATATATTTTGCTGGAAAATACGTCAAAAGCTGATATTTCTAATTTAGGGATGGCATGATGTTGTCTATGCGGCCATCGCATCTGAGTGATCACATGACATATTTAACTATTAATCGTCGACAAAACAAACTTGGGACCTTTATGTGGTCGTTCAGCTACCGCCCGATAAGAAGCAATCACGTTTGTCTGTCTATCTGTCTGTCTGCCTATCTGTCTGCCTGTCTGCTGTCTGTCTGCCTGCCTACTGTCTGTCTGCCTGCTGTCTGTCTGTATGCATATGTAGTAGGTATATATGCACGTATGTACGTATGTATCTACGTATCTATGTATGTGCATGACTTGCATTTGTCCTTGCAGCACTTGTTAACCGTTGTTGGATTGTTTACTTTCCCGTGATCTTGCAGTTCGACGAAACAAACCGATAGAATATATATCATACATAAAAAAAGAATAAATATTAGGTTGATGTGTTCGAATAACCCCTCGAAAGTGAATCCAGGTAAAAAAAAAAGTCATAGGTCAAAAAAAAAAAAAGGCACGGTGATAAAGTCACAGGAAAAAAATCACAGGGGTTTTGTTGGGGGTGGGAGTGTCCGAGGGGGTTTTGTCCTAGGGGTGTTTGTCCGGATCCCATAAGTTAATTGCGACTTTTTATCCTGTGACTTTATTACCGGCCACCATAAATTAATTATGACTTTTTTTTTCTTAGCTTAAATTGTGACTTTATTACCGGTCATCCTCGTAAATAGTACTCCAGCATTATCGCTGGAGTACTACTTTCAGTGATTTAAACAAATAAAAGGTCAACCATTTTTAGCCCTACCAACAGACGAAAATATGTTTCACTAAGGAGGTCTAATAAGCCTCAAAATGTCTGTTGCTTTCATTAGTTATATTAATGCCCAAATCCCTTCCAGCCTGCACTGAATATATGGTCAAAAATTCCGGTCGATGTATAATTACCTTCATTCCCGCTTTTTTTATTTTCAATCACTCTGGATTTTGTGTGCTTAGTACTTGGATAATTTTAATTAGTAATTTACCTCACTGCATTATATATGTGAGACACTATTGTATCTGCATTTTTTATGCATATATATATGGTATGATAGCATCTCTTAATGATTGATAAGCGACTGTGATGAGGCCTAACAACTAAAATTACCTTTAAAATGGGTTAAGACCTCCTTCGGTCATGAATGACCATGGGATTGCACCTAGAAAGTTCCCTTCCGATGCACAAGTCCGGACAAGGTTGTTTTACAGAAGACCAGCAGTTGCCCATTCATACCAGCCTTCCCTCTCCACGTCACCAATGTTATTTATCCAAGGGAAAGACTAAGGCCGATACAGCTTGGCACCAGTGACGTCGCAACTCATTTCTACAGCTGAGTGAACTGGAGCAACATGAAATATAGTGTCTTGCTCAAGAACACAACACAAAAGCCCGGTCCGGGAATCGAACTCATTACCTCATGATTGTGAACCCGACGCTGTAACCACTGAACCATGTGCTTTGAGCAAAGATTTAAGTAGACTGGCAGACGGGCTGGTGTCCCTCTATCGTAGCAACTTGACTACGCGCAAATGACTTCCTTTGAAATAGAACGCTTACAGACCACAGAAGATAAAGGAATTATTCTAGTTCATATATTTGCAAAATTATTATTTTAGGGTGTTAATCTATCTACATAAAAGGCGTGACACGCCTATGCTAATAAACGGATTGAATAAGGATGTTTTGTTAATTTATATTTTACATTGTTGATGACATATACACAAGATACAATCGAACCGGGGAGCTACTAGTAGGAAATTGATACATACATACATTCACACATACACATATGTGTATATATGTATATATATATATATATATATATATATATATATATATATATATAGAGAGAGAGAGAGAGAGAGAGAGAGAGAGAGAGAGAGAGATTCTTCACTGGAATGGAATTCAACAAGCAATTCTAATATATTACATTATATAACTTTCATGATTCCTGCTATAGAGACTCGAGTCAACGAGAGAGAATCTAGCCTTTCCTTGACCTGCTAAAAATAGTGGTCAAATGTCACTCAAATCACACCTTATTGCATTACGTAAAGGACTCTTTGGATAATGAAGTCCTGGGTTCCACGCACATGGGAAAAGTAGAATGGTCATGGTTTGAATGGTTTTCAGTATATGTCGTCTGCTCGACGAGTTCTAAGTCGTGTTAACCAAAAGAAAGATTAAAAAACTGCAGGCATTTTTGTCTTTCTTCTTGTTTCATTTTCTGTCAGTGAAACACATTATTATATAACTGAATCCAATTTTTTTTCTCTGCATCGTCATTAGTGCTTGCATTCATCAGTATATAAGTTGTAGTCTGAAGCCGGAACTTGACTAAGGGTGTCTTCACAAATCAACTCAACAAACCAACCAACGGTAATCGTTCCTCGTGTAAACAGGACGAAGTCATTGCAAGACGGATGGGTGGACAGTGAAAATAACGACTGCAGTTAAAAAGGAAAATTAATGATTGTTGGGCGTGGATGACCAAATGAAAAGAGAGGGTGTGTAGGGGGATGAGATTAGGTGGGGTGGATATGAAAAGACAGGCAGATAAACGGATAGACAGAGAGACAGAGAGACGGACTGAGATAGGTAGAGATAGATATAAGTATTTATGTATGTCATTGCTCAGTTTTATTTCAAGATTTCGTGCCAATAGAGAAAGAGTCTGTTTCTAACTTAGATCGAAGGCTCTTTCATATGAACTTCAACATCAACAATTGGGTATTTTTGTTTGTATGTATGTATGTATGTATGTATGTATGTATGTATTCTCATGCATGTAGTTGCACATCTAGACATGCAACTATACGGAGATAAAAACAAAAGTATGCATGTATGAGTGTGTGTGCCAGTGTGTGTGTGACTATGTGTGTGTGTACATATATATATATAT
>NC_068984.1:44689223-44691646 GCF_001194135.2 Octopus bimaculoides | reverse complement strand
TATATATATATATATATATATTGTATGTGTATATTTGTAATATACGAATACTTGTAATATGTGTATATTTGTGTGTCTATGTTTGTCCCCCTCCCCAAAATTGCTCAACAATCGATGTTGGTGTGTTTACGTCCCCGCGCAAATTAGTGGTTCGGCAAAAGAGACCGATAGAATAAGTAACATGCTTACAAAGAATAAGTCCTGGGGTCGATTTGTTCGACTAAAGGCGGTGCTCCAGCATGGCCGCAGTCAAATGACTCGAATAAGTAAAAGATTGAAAGAATAAAATACACACACACATACACACATATATGCATACATACATATATATATATATACGGAGCAAATAATTCAGGAAAAAATATTTGTGAAGATATTATTGACTCTATTATTTATCTAGTCTAACAATTAAAAATGATAACAACAGAATCAATAATATAGGCGATTGCAGGCTTTAAAGAAGCCTTAAATAGCTGAACGATTAAAATTAATTAAAGGACATACTAACTATGTCTACCATATAAATGAAAGAGAGTGGCACTCACCACAAATGGTAAGGGTTACATGTATTTTTTAGTAACAATTTGACGAGTCTGCGAATTTTTAAGTCGCATAAATCAAACTTTTATTAAATGATACACACGTGCGCGCGCACACACGCACACACACACACACACACACACACACACACACACAATACATCCTTAATTCATTTAAATTTCTACCGCAAGTAAGGAAGGAAAACAAAAGCCTAGTGATAATTTTTAAAAGAAACACTGAATGAGAAGAGAAATTACAAATATGCTCAAGATTGAATTAATGTGCTAAGGGCAAAAGAGAATCTGGTCTTTGTTTCGTAGGCAAGAGATAGCTATGGATATGTTTTGACTTCGATTTAGCTTTATCATTATAACATTGTTCCTATTCGCCTCCCATCAGTTTGAGTCATATTGACATATACAATAATAGTTGAAGAAATTTGCATAATTAAAGCTAAAAAGAGCTAAGAGAATATAACACGAAGACGAAAAATGCATAAATTTGGATCGTAAAATCGACGTGGGTGTACTGAATACCATATACGATAAATTCTAAAATTTTTAAAGAATCTATCTCGCAAACAGAAAAGGAAAATAAAATCTAGGCAGCAACGTTAGTAACGTTGAATGAGAAGGGGGTATAATTTGAAGCAGTTATTAATAAGTTCACGATTAAATTAGCATACTCAAGGAAAGAGGACAATCTAGTTTTTCCTTTATTTGAGTGGAATCAAGATGATTCAGTCCATGATTAAACACCATTTCTTTAACTTATGCAGATATCTACTGTCAGATCAGATCTCTTTATAATGTTGAAATTCCACTTGTTTATTCTCAGTAATTAGACTATCCATTTGTACATCAAGAAAGCGTAAGTCAATCATGACAATATTCAAAATAGTACATACGCTACTACTTTTGAGCTACTGATCGATTTCGCCTTTTCCCTCCTACTAGGGTCAATAAAATAAGAGCTGGTGACGATATATACTATATATATAGTATATATCCTACTTCAAAGCGGCGCACCAGTAAGGCCATAATGGAGTGACTGAAGGCAAGAATAAAAGGGAGTGTACTATGCTTCGTTTATTGAAAAACATTTGCTCTACTGATATTTATATTTTCGATACTTATGCTGGAAAAGCGACTGTTTAGTGTGAACCATATTGATTTCAGTGGAGTTTGAAAGTATGAATATTGATCTAAGGATGGGCTGTTTAAGGTGCTTCTCATTCGATTTGAAATCATATACAGTTAACTAAATTCCGTAAAGGAATTTAGATCAGTGTTTATCGTTTAAATTGTCGGTTATAAGGCAGCTTGCGTTTGAAGGGAAATGATAATGCGTTGTGTCGACTGCAAATATACACCAGGAAACAGTTATAAAGAATTTGAAACTCGTAGCGTTGTCACTGCCTTCGTACAAGCCAACCCAACTCTTTGGCCTGGTAGGAAAAAAAAATGTAAACAGTTGTCTAGATGGTTTCATTGCAAGATTTTTTTTTCTTTTTAATCAGGGCGGAAACGGGAAGTAGAGCTGATCAGAAAAAAAGGTCATATGAAACAGCAACGGAAAATGTAATAGAGATGGGATTCAGGTATATCGTATGCGCCAGTGTAATACCGAGCGACAGTAGTGGTGGTGGAACTGTGCGCTGGTGTATGGTGACAGGCAAAAATACCACAAAAGTTTTTCTCTCAAATTTTACTCGTTGAACCATCTGTATTGTATCTCTTACATTATGTACTTACATTGGGCGTACTTATCTACGTAGTTGACAAATTACAAGGCGTAGATGAATTAGACTTTCCTGATAAATACAAATATGTATGCGTACATGTGTCTAAAGATGTATGTGCACATGTGTGAACATATACACA
>NC_068984.1:44687903-44688978 GCF_001194135.2 Octopus bimaculoides | reverse complement strand
AATAATTTAATTTGTGTTCGTGGGAAGAACCATTTCAACGATGCGTACTGCCTTAATTCTTCGAAACGCCGGTGTTTTAATGGTAGCAGCTGATGAAGGAGATGTTTCTATGTGACTTGCTTGTTTGTTCTACCTTGTTTATCATTTTGTCCATGTTCTTTTGCCACGTCATGTACCCAGTTATGTATCTATATGTACATGTAGATGAAGGTATATACATACATGTACATATATATGCATATACTCATATATTGTTTGTATCACGACAGAACGCACGCGTTAACCTTTATACAGTAAGTTTTTTACTATTTTTCTAACGCGACTCTCTCTATCTCTATATCTGTCTCCCCCTCTCATTCTTCCCTCTACTGTTCTTCGCCTCTACCTGTCACTACTATCTCTCTCTCTCTCTCTCTTTCTCTTGTTACTCGTCCTTCGCCTCTCACCGTTACTACTACTATCTCTCTCTCTCTCTCTCTCTCTCTCTACCTCTCGTTGCTCACTTTTATTCTACTTCCTCCCCTTCTTTTCCCTCTGCTACTCTTTCACTTTACACAGCCTTAGTCACGTGTGTCCGGCTGCTATTTCTTTTCGTTCTTGGACTCCCCAAGCTCGCACGTACTTCTTTGCCCCTCCTGTTCGTGCTCCACAGCGTTCACTACATACACACTTCACGTATGGCTGTACAGCCTTTTTGCTTGTTTGTTTATTCGCCGTTTCGTTTTCCTGTCTTGTCTTCCGTCCGCCACTACCCTCCACGAAAATAATTTAATTTGTGTTCGTGGGAAGAACCATTTCAACGATACGTACTGCCTTAATTCTTTGAAACACCGGTGTTTTAATGGTGGCAGCTGATGAAGGAGATGTTTCTTTGTGGCTTGCTTGTTTGTTGTACCTTGTTTATCATTTTGTCCATGTTCTTTTGCCACGTCATGTACCCAGTTATGTATCTATATGTACATGTAGATGAAGGTATATACATACATGTACATATATATGCATATACTCATATATTGTTTGTATCACGACAGAACGCACGCGTTAACCTTTATACAGTAAGTTTTTACTATATATA
>NC_068984.1:44684828-44686489 GCF_001194135.2 Octopus bimaculoides | reverse complement strand
CACATGCACGCATATTATGAAATGAGTTTTGCTTTCGACTTCGTGTTTTGCTTCACGGCTTTTTCACTCAGACAAACTTGAACAAGCCGTCTGGAGAAACAATAAAAACAAATTTATAATACATTTAACTGCGCTTTTAGAACTGAGTCGCTGCATCAATAAATGTTTTTGTAGTTATTCTTAAAATTGTTTTAAATTAGAGCACAGCGACGCGTAATCACGGAGGTGTGAGTTCGAGTCTCATAGCTGGCTGCCAACACTTTTTTCTGCAAAATAGGGGTAGCTTATCCTGTTCGGGCTATATTATTAGCATTATCCTGCGTTTGAGAATTTAAAATCACTTCTTTAGCTATATTTAACATTTATGCACACACAGAAACACACATACACATGTATATATGTACGTTTATGTGCATATTATGTATCCATGTATACACACATACATATCATCATCATTATTATTATTATTATTATTATTATTATTGAAATAATCGTTAGTATGCCTGGCAAATTGCGTCGCGGCATTTCGCCTGTCTTTGTGCACGGAGTTCGATTTCCACCGAGGTCGACTTTGCCTTTCATACTTTCGGAGTCGATAAATTATTATTATTATTATTATTACTATTATTATTATTATTATTATCATTATTATTATTATTATGATTATTAGGTTGGTGGATGGCAGAATCCCTAGAGTGTTTAGAACGTTCATTGATTACCGAGTGTAATTCTTGTCTCGAGCAACTTTATCTTTCACCTTTTCAGGATGGATAAAATAATCACGAAGTAAGTACTAGGTTCAATGTAATCCGCTAGGGGATTCAATCCTGAAACCTGTAAAATACTGAAGCGTCAAAGATATATGGAATGTTCATGATATAAAAGTATGTATAATATTAGTGGTATTTCTGTTTCCGACGGTTCTGTTGGAAAAAAGAAACAAACGTTTAGTGTGTACTGTATTGATTCTAGTATAGTGTGAATGCATGAATATTGAATAAGGGTTGGAACGTTGAAGCTAATACTCCTCGCGTGATTCGAAATCATAAAACAGCTAACTAGATGCCGTAAAGGAATTTAAATCAGATCTGTATCTATCGTTTGTACCGTATCTTCCAAAGTCGTCTGGGTGTGAGACGAAATGATAATGCTATTGTGTTGAATGCAAATATACACCAGGAAACAGTTACGAAAAATTTTAAACACGCAGCATTGACACTACCGTCGCACTAGAAAACTAACTGTTGCCCCCGATAGAAAAATATGTAAGCAGTTGTCTATATGGTTTCATTACAGGAAAAAAGGGCGGAAACGGGAAGTAGAATTGATCAGTGAAAAGGTCATATGAAAGAGGAATGAAAAAATGTAGAAGAGATGGGATTCAGGTGATATGTATGTGCTTTTGTAATGTTGACAGTAGAGGCGGTGGGGATGTATGCAACAAGTATGGTGATGGGCGAAAATGCCACTAAGTTTTCTGTCAAATTTAACTCGGTGAACCATCGGTTAAAGTGCCTCAGTACTATGTACGTACATTGGGCGAACATAAGTATTCAACGAGTTGCAACGAGGAGAGGAATTACAATCTATTGTTGCTGAGTATTTTATGAGTGTATTGCTGTGTGAACCTATAGAAAATGTCTGCAATATATATATATATA
>NC_068984.1:44683307-44683761 GCF_001194135.2 Octopus bimaculoides | reverse complement strand
TACATACATACATATAAATTTATATATATATATATGTGTGTGTGTGTGTGTGTGTATGTATGTATATATGTATGCATGTATGCATATATGTATATATGTATATATGTATGCATGTATGCATATATGTATATATGTATATATGTATGCATGTATGTATATATGTATATATGTATGCATGTATGTATATATGTATATAAATTTATATGTATGTATGTATGTAATGTATGTATGTATGTATGTGTGTGTATGTATGGCTGTGTGGTAAGAAGTTTACTTCCCAACCACATGGTTCAATGTTCACTCCCACTGCGTGGCAATTCCGGAAAATTTCTTCTACTATAGTCTCGGGCCGACCAAAGGCTTGTAAGTGGTGCTGGTAGACGGAGATTGAAAAAAGCCTGTCGTGTGTGTGTGTGTGTGTGTGTGTGTGTGTGTGTGTGTGTGTGTGTGTGTG
>NC_068984.1:44680482-44682483 GCF_001194135.2 Octopus bimaculoides | reverse complement strand
ATATATATATATATATATAGATAGATATATAATTTAGAGAAAAAACATAATTATTGAATTCAGCCATGAAAAGCCACAATCACATATAGAAAAATTTAATAAGTAAATTCACTAAAAAGACCTATAATAAAAATCAAAAAAGTACAAAGTAATAAATATATATATGTACATATATACGTTGCCTTTCATTAGGACCTAAGCTCTTTGAAGGAGTCGTAGGGGCGCCATCATGATATATATTGTGTCTTAGGCATTTTTATATCTGGCAGATCACTTAGCTCCCTAGATCTTACTACAGTCTATTTCTAGCAGAAGATAGAAAGACGGACAGAGAGAAAGAGTGAGAGGAATAGAAGAATCGCGACTTTTGAGTAGGACTGGTGCTTTATTTATCGTCTACGAAAGAATGAAAGCATCTTGTTTTCGGTGGAATTTGAACTCAGATCGCAAAGAACAGGACTAATTATCACATGACAATCTATACAAAGCTATAGCCGCCCTGCTAACACACATAGGTACACACACACACACACACACACACACACACACACAAACGTAGATAGATAGATAGATAGAGAGAGAGAGAACAGGAAATTTATCATAACCGTGGATTTTAAAAATATTTGAGACAGCGGATTCGGCGATAAACTGAATGCTAAGAGAAGACGCAAAGGTCATCAAAGATCGTTGCAAATTTACCTTAAGAAATCCGTCGAAGTAATCCTTTCAAGCAATCTTTTGATTTAGAGCATTTGTCTGAAGCACTATGGAACACGATTCTTATTTCTGAATATATGTGGGTTTTGCCAAGGGAAAATTCTTGTAGTTTAAGGATCTGAGGTTGTTAACTTTCAGGCCACCTATTTTCATTTTTCCATAAATACCATTAAAAGGCTCATTTCTTACAAGGTTCATTTCTTCACTCGCTTTTATTCCTAGTTTTCATGTCCTTTCTGCGCTTATGAAAATATATTGTACTTGAACTGTGATGATCCTAAGTTGTTTGCACAGTATTAAGGAACGAGATCCCACAGAAACCAGTCCCAACAGTGACCTTCTTTGCACGAAAGCCTGGGTAGATGACAAGGTGAGCTTTGAGCTATGAAAGTGCAAAGTAATGAGTTTTTTGAAGAAGGGTGGTTCATCAGTCTTTGAATTTTGGTTTGGGAAATGATTGCTGTCTGTGGAGAAATAACAGAGCAGGGTGCAAAAAGAAATCATTATGTAAAATTACAATATGGGTATAATTACAAACAATAAATTAAATAGAGAGATACAAATGACAATCATATAATTTATTTATATTATAATATAACGTAATATACTATGAATATAATATAACATAAACAATTCTTTAAAAATCCAAAAAAGACAACAATTTGTTTCGACTTATATGCATTTTTGGGTATATAAACAATTCAATTCCTTTATATATAAGCCTCATCAGGACAATTGGTGTGCAGATAGACGAAATTCCGTGTGAAAGAATTGCTGGATTGTTTTGAGCCTGCAATCACCTATATTAATGATTCTGTTATTATCATTTTTGATTGTTACACTAGATAATAATAGAGTCAATAATATCTCCGCAAATATTTTCTCCTGAATTATTTGCTCCGTATTGAAATTATTTTCACACTGGTGGCTGATTCGGCGCAAAACGAATCAGTTGCAGCGCAGATTTCAACGTGACGGATTGGGGCTTTCCATCATAGTGCTGAGGAAGGTGAGGCTATAATGCCAGTCCAGAAACCGGTCCACGTGAGTCCAAATACTTGAATGTATGTTGAGACATTGCCCTAGTCCGTTTGCCTGCGAACAGTTGATTTCTACAATATTTATCATTTTTTTTCGGCAATTTAAATAAGAGTTTTGAATGTTGTTTCCAGAAGGTAGACATACTTAGTATGTCATTTAATTAATTTTAATACACACACACACACACACACACACATATATATGTGTATATATAAATATATATATATATATATATATATATAT
>NC_068984.1:44677886-44680041 GCF_001194135.2 Octopus bimaculoides | reverse complement strand
ATATATATAAATATATATATATATATATATATATATACATGCTAAAAGGGTATAATATGCCCTGTCCATAAAGGAGGGAGCAGAGCACATGCTAAAAACTACAAGCCCATCTCTCTGACCTCACATGTAAGTAAGACAATGGAACGCATTGTCAGAAAAAGGCTGATCACGTTCCTGGAAGAAAACAACCCTCTCACAAACACGCAACATGGCTTCCGTCCAGGGAGGAGCTGCCTCACACAGCTGCTGCAGCACTGAAACTAGGTACTGAAACAACAGCTAGACTAGTCAGCAGTAGACGTGATAAACCTCGACTTTGCCATGGCCTTCGACAAGGTTGATTTTGGCATGATATGTCACAAGCTGCGAAAACTTGGTATTACTGGAAAACTGGGAGAGTGACTGCATGACTTTCTGATGGGCAAGAGTCAGACAGTTGTAGCCAATGGTGCTCACTCTGAAGAGACACCAATTCTCAGCGGTGTCCCACAAGGAACGGTACTGGACTACTACTATCTTTGGTGACCCTCTCAGACATGCTCTCCACGATACAATCAGCCAATCTGACCAGTTAGGCTGACGACACAAATGTATCGCAGGCAGTAAGAAACCCAAAGGACATCATAAAAATGAAGAAAGACCTGAATGAAATATACAAATGGGCTAACAGAAATAACATGCAGTTCAATGCTATGAAATTTAGGCACTCCACTACCGGCCCAACATCAGGCTAAAATCGAAATACACTAGACCAGAGTCAGAGTCGGTGCATGATCTCGGTGTTCACATGAGCAATGATGCAACATTCCATGTGCATATTACCAATATGGCAACACTGTGCAGGCGAGCGGCTGGATGGATTCTGAGGACATTCAGAACCAGGGAAAGGGAGGCCCTACTACTCCTATGGAGAACTGTCGTTCTCAGCCGTTCCCAGCTACGTTCCCCAGAGTGTGTGAAACCAACTGTAGAACTCGAGGCAATCCAGCGCCGATACATAAAAAAGATTGACTCGATGCAAAAGATGACTACTAGGAGAAGCTAAAGGAGCTGAGTCTCTATTCCATGGAAAGAAGATGAGAGAGATACGCGGTGATATATATTTCGAAGGGTTTTGGAGGATTTAACCCCTAATTCAGTTGCTGGGATTAATAGATATGTGGGCATTCTATTTCAGGTTATGCAAAAAATAACATAACGAGTATATCTGAAGGTAAACTCGTGGTATTTATATGCACATCAAAAAATAATACTTTAAGGATAAAACCTGTACACCAGCAGGGTATACATTCCTTAATTATCTCCTACTTAAGTTAAAATTATCATTATGAAGGAACTACACGTGTTTCAGTATTGGAAGATTATAATATATAGGCTGTATGTCTCTGACTTCTTTTGGTCCATACATAGACAGCTCTATTATGTTGTGATCCGAGACTAATGTCGGCGTCACTTTCACATCATGAACGATATCTATATTGTTCGTGAAGCAGAGATCCAAAATGTTATTCGCCCTAGTTGGTCTGAGTACAACTTGCTCCATGAATAGGGCATTGGTGAGGTTGAGCAGGGACTCCACTTCTGCTTGTTTGCAATGAGTCAATCCTGAGAGTATGAGGCCTTCAGGCCATTTGACATTGCTGAAATTATCCATAAGAAATATGCTCACGTGGTGTTCCAGTTTCATGAGGATTTATCTAATTCATGTGAAGCAATCTTCAAACTTTCCTATGTGGTTTCGAGCATCCAGTGGGCAATATGTATTGCATATGACAATTCAAGTGAAACGTCCAGAATTGGCCAACAGGAAGGGTTTTGTTTTCCAACATGATAATGAAAGACCGCACGTTTCTTTGGGAACCAGACAAAAATTTCTGCAGCTCGGCTGGGACCTGTTACCCCACCCTCTATTTTCACCAGATATTGCTCTTTCGGATTTCCGCTTAATGGTAAAAATTTCAATTCCTTGGATGACGTAAAAAGATACCTTGATGAATTCTTTGCCATGAAACCACCTCAATTCTGGGAAGAGGATATTTTCAAGTTAAAGGAAAGATGGAGACGCATTGTGTAACAAAATAGTTCATATTTAGTTGATTAAAAATGTAATGGGAAGTATTTATTGATCTTTTCCTTTCCTTTAAAAATCGGTACG
>NC_068984.1:44674652-44677222 GCF_001194135.2 Octopus bimaculoides | reverse complement strand
ATATACATACATATATACATACATATATACATACATATATACATACATATATACATACATATATACATACATATATACATACATATATACATACATATATACATACATATATACATACATACATATATACATACATATATACATACATATATACATACATACATATATATATACATACATATATACATACATATATACATACATACATATATACATACATACATACATATATATATATATGTGCAGACATGTGTATGATTGTGCAATAATACTACTATATTTGCATCGTAAGTGTTGAGGAACTAGCAAAGAAACTTGGATTTGGTCATTCAGCCATTCATCGACACCTGCTTGTCATCGGAATAGTCAGCAAATTGGGTCAACGGGTGCCTCACAATCTTTCCGAGTCTAATCGCGCGCAGAGAGTGAATGTTTGTTCTTCTTTGCTGTCACCTCTCACAAATATGTTAGTATATTTGTATATAAGAGGCATTGAACTTTCAAATGCGCACAATGCACCCACATACACACCCTTACAGATCTGCATGCACACACAAAAAAGGGAAGCGGGAGTGAGAGGGATAGAGAGAGGATGAGAAATATGCGAGGAATGTGGGTAGAAAATATAATTATTACAAGTATGAAAATAGACTGTCCACTATTTTAATGTACAAAATTGTTTAAGTTTCTCCTGTAAGTAGCGTCTGTGATCAACTCCGAATATTACTGACATTTTCATGCTGACCTTTAAGATGTCAAAAAAATAAGGTCAGCTTCTATTTCGAATCTTCCTGTTATTTCGGCAGCGAAGAAACCCCACAACATAAAACAGAATCGGTGGAGTCACAACATAACAATATATATCCGTTAGTTAAATACAGACACACACACGCTGTTATTTTATGAAGTTTCGTTTTAAAATAGTGCATATTCAATAACTACGTCATGCACATAAGCGTATATATATATATATATATGCATCCGTGCGGTTAAAATATGCACTTCATAATCATATATTTCTGAGTTCGATCCTTCTTTGCGTAGTACCAACATTTACAATTTATAGTTTTCGCCATGTATACCACACATACGTGCGCTCGCATGCTTGTGGATACATTTACAGACGCTCGTTTAACTCCTTAATATATTATCCCATATATTTTCCTTCAGAGATGTCTAGTAAATATATATTTGAACGAAAATATACGTTCGTTGCACTCTGAGATATTTGTCGCTTATTTCTAAGCAGATATATTTCGTTCATGATGTTATTCCAGTTTTCTATCATTAACTATCGTTTCTATCAGTAACTTCGTAATATATCATAACTAATGCAAAATAATTTGTGTACTTATGCTTTCTTATATACAGACTCAAAATAAATAACTAAAAAAAAAATATTTTTCGCATGGAAATTGAAAAAGTGTTTATGTTAAGAGGTTAATAAACTTACATACGAGTGGACCTCGTGACAAGATGTGTTTCTCTTTCTCACACACACGAGAATGGAGTTAACAACAACTGGAATAGTTTCACCAGCTATTACCAACTCTTCAAGTTCATTTGTGTAGTGGTACTAAATATACTTTAATCGCACGCTTTGTGAGTAGGATTTTACCGGCGGAAATTGTGTGTGTGCCCGCGCGCGCGTTAAAGTGTCTTTCTTCGATATCTATCGGTGAAAGTTGTAAACATTAGAGAGAAAACTCAAAAGCATCGTTTCTTTGTGATACTTATTCAACACTGAATAACAGGTTCTTTTTGTCATTTTCGCTATCAGAAATGCTGTGAATTAGTGTTTGTCTCCACGGAAATCTGTAACCGATTGTTCCCTGATTGTAATGTAAAAATACAGTGGTGGGACTTGAACACAGAGCGCGGAAAACCGGAAGGAATACGACAAGGCATTCTCGCCTTGGTTGTAATGACTCTGCCATTTCATACCACTTAACGATAGTCATTCTTCGCATTTCTCAGAGATGCATTTTTTTTTATTTTGCACTAACACGACGAGCCTTGTCCTTGAAGATCTGTAGAGCTCGACGAAGACGTCTTGCAAACCCTGGTGAAACAAAATCCTGTCGTAAGTGCTGAGGAACTAGCACAGAAGCTTGGGTTTGGTCATTCAACCATTCATCGACACCTGCTTGTCATCGGAAAAGTCAGAAAATTGGGTTAACGAGTGCCTCACAATCTTTCCGAGTCTAATCGCGCGCAGAGAGTGAATGTGTGTTCCTTTTGCTGTCACGTCTCACAAATGAACCTTTTTGGGATCGAATTGTGACTGGTGTCGAGAAATAGGTTCTCTATAAAAATGTCAAACGCCGAAGACAGTGGGCAGGGAAAGGTGAAACACCGGCACCCCAGGCTAAAGAAAGTTTTCACCCACGTTAGGTGTTATTTATTTGGCGGGGTATGAAAGGTTTAACTTTTAAACCTAAACCAAACGATAACAAACGAGCAGTCTAAAGAAAATGGCACAGTTACTCTGAAAAATATTTATTTGTTGGAATCATAGAGAACCATGAAATTTATAATATATTTTTTAACCTTTTTTTTTTTTTTTTTTT
>NC_068984.1:44662137-44674616 GCF_001194135.2 Octopus bimaculoides | reverse complement strand
GAGTTCAAATTCCGCCGAGGTCGACTTTGCCTTTCATCCTTTCGGAGTCGATAAATTAAGTACCAGTTACGCACTGGGATAGATATAATCGAATTAATCCGTTTGTCTGTCCTTGTTTGTCCCCTCTGTGTGTAGCCCCTTATGGGCAGTAAAGAAATAAAAAAACGTTAGCACGCCGGGTGAAATGCTTAGTGGTATTTCGTCTGTTTTTACTTTCTAAGTTCAAATTCCGCTGAGGTCGACAAATTAAGTACCTGTTGCGTACTGGATCGATCTAATCGACTAGCTCCCTCCCCAAAATATTTCGGACCTTGTACCTTGAGTAGAAAAGATTATATTTTTTAACCGTTTTTTCTTTTTTTTTTTTTTCAATATGCTGTAAGTCCAAAGGTGGCGAGTTGGCAGAATCGTTAGGCAAAATGCTTAGCAGCATGTCTTCTGTCTTTACGTTCTGAGTTCAAATACCCCTGAAGCCAACTTTGCCTTTCATCTTTTCGGAGTCGGTAAAATAAATGCACTGGGGTAGATGTAATCAACTTACCCCTCCCCTGGAATCGCTGGTCTTGTGTCCTAAAATCGCATTCTACGGAAAGAACATCTTTGAAAACTATATTCATTTTTTATACACTTATCACCTCTTCTATTCTGTGAGTTATCTATTTTTTTATAGTTAAATCAAGTTGTAAAGCAATTTTAATTCAGGAGTGAAATCAAAGATATAAACTATTTCTAAAATTATTCTACCTTGTTTGTATACTTGGTCTTTATTTTTATGACATTGAAGAAAATGCATGTAACTGGACTTGAAGCCACAGTTCCAGTAAACAAAGTACTGCAACTACTACAGTGGTTCCCAAATTCTTTCGGGCTGCCGCCCCTTTGACACTCGAGCCACGTTCCTAGCGCTCCCCTCACTACCACCACCACCACAAAAGTAGACCATTTTCTGCAGCAAATCCAAAACAACAGTATTTCACAAATAAGACTTTACCTAATTATTGGGTGGGGTACATCCATCGCCCTCTTTTGGCCACCCTATTATTACCCAACTTTTCTTGGTCTTTCCGTCGCCCATAGAGAGGCAGTGCCGTCCACTTTGGGAACACTATGCTGTAAAATTATAAAAAGAAAGAGAGAGGAGTGAGGGAGAGATTAAATGTTTGTCTTATGAATAACAAAAATAGTAATAAGAGATAATGTATTCGTTCCATAGTTAAGGTGTTACACGTGTAAACCGGGGCAAAATATAAATAAAATAATACAATTTGGTGATGATTTTTTATCATGAATAATACAATGTTGTTTCACAATGTGAATGATGCAGAATGCGGACTCGAAGACACACACTTCTCAAATAATTTGATATGCAAGAAGTGTTTTATATTTTATTGTTTCAATTACGAAATATTTTGTTCGTCAATGAAATGGTATAGATACAGTCAAGAACTTCGAAGTTACTTTTGGAGAATTAGGTTTAGAGTGTGTAGAATTGTATAGATTTCGGAGATATTTTTAATGTGAATAGATGTGGAAAGGCTGTGCTTTTATTTATTCAGTTATACTGTCTCACAAAGACGTATCGTTGACAGAATTTGTTCAAAAATGTTGTAGTATGAGCGTCTATGTAACGGCCTCGAGAATTCTCGTTAATCATGCAGCACCCTAGTTATTTACAAATATATCTATTCAAAGATTGGCTAACTGAATCAGTGAGAAATAAACATCTTGTCTTTAGTTGAATACTGTACCAGAGTCAATTTGAAAACTTGAGAACTCTTCCGCTTGTTAATGCTTACTGAGAGCTTGTAAGATTCAGAAAAATTCAGCTGAAAACTGAGAAGCAAATTATCAGTCAGATAATTGACGAATTCATTTCCGCATACACAGGTTCAGATTACCGGGATATGGCCATACTGGAATGCCATGTATAAAATTATTTCATTAAACCAAAGTATATTTATACGTTTAGATAGCTGGATTATTCTGAAGAAAGACCAAGTACAGGAAGAGCAGGCAAAAATATAATCACGCATGGAAAAGAATAGCCGAGGAGACAACATTAGACAATGCCTATGTATTACATACCAGGACACTATCAGTATAGCATTATGCTTGCACCTACGTTTGTACCAATGAAGCAGGCATAAACGGCATGGTTAAGAAGTTCGCTTTGCATTTTCGTGGTTCTTGGTTAGATCGCACCACGCGGCATCTTTAAAAACCATCTTCTCTAATACCATCGGATAGATCCAAGACTTATGAGAACGAAACTATGGAATTAGACGGTAAACTTAATCCATTGCCTATTTTAATATCATCACCTGATCCTCAGGTGCTTTTAGTGAATGGCAAACAGTCATACCAGGTTTCACCTGAGGAAAATATGATCATCTTAATTATTTCAAAGAAACAGAATGAGATTCCAATGTCATTGGAGGAAGCGTCTCTTGATATTCTCATTAACTACCGAGTAATTGTGGTGAAGCAGGTCTTAATTTTATTTATTTATTTTTACATATAATTATAAGTCATGGACTGTGTTGCCACGTACAACAGAAATACACCAGACATGGCGTTTGTCTTTCACCCCTTTCTCCATTACTCACGAAAGCTCTGTAAAAGTGGGAGATACTGATTTCCTTTTTGTTAAGCCATAGAAAATTATGATGTCTACATCAGTGAACGGTATCGCGAAATGCCGCGTTGGAGGCCCGACATTCCTAGTTCTTTTACAGAGCTTAGGAAAACTGAAGGTACGCTGCAATAAGTGTGTGAATCTGAGAGGGAAATATGTTGAATAAAATTACAATTAACTGATCCTCTTGTATTTTGTTTTACCCAAAGCCAGGAATTTTTCAGCACCCCACCTCGTATGTAATGTATGTATATATATAGAATTATAAATACCATATCTAATATGTTACTGAATATCAATTTATCCTGTCGTTAAGAACTTGGAATGTGAAAAAAATGACACCATATTGTTTAACATAATGTCTGAAGCAATACTGTTCCTGTCAACAAATACATTTATGAAATGTCCAGCCTTGAATGCTTATTTTGTCTTTGTTTGAAATAAATAAAATATTTAGTTTTTCTTTCCTAATGTGTCATGTTTAATCAATTAATTGACGCTTTTTAGCCCCAGGTTGATCGGTTCAGATCGAGGTGACCAGTGATAAACGACGTTGTTATTGTTTAATTATAGGTCAGTTCCGATCAACCAGGTCTATTATCAAAGACGTTCGAGCCATGAGCATTCCATTTATTTTTGTTGGTATATCTAAGACTACATTAACTAATGTATCTTTTTTTTTTTTCCAAAACGATTACTGTGATTTCAAGGAGAGACTGCTGTTATATTTACCGGGTAAACGACCCTTGTGGTTAGCTATCAAACACCCAAGCATGATTCACTCCTTAAGAGAACTAAAGCTATGTGGTCTCTCACAATTTAAATAATTCTAAACAAAGGGAAGATACGAACACACAACCCCCTAAAACATTAACAACATTCGTCAATAACTTCTGGTGCCCGTAGCGGCCACTTTTAAACCAGTCTCATAGTTGAGAGGACAAGCCTAGAGAGACTCGTCATCTGGTATATAATTAACCAACGAACAAGCGAACGTTTGAATAGTTCAATGTGGTCGAACATTTGGATAGTAAGCGATTTTGGTGAATTATCCAAGAAAGGAAAACAATAACAAAAAAAGTGAAATTCTGATTATGGTTTCTAGATCATGTTGGCAGAGGACGTAATTTTTGGCGTTAGCTGATTAGTTGGCTACGGAAGACTGATGTCACATTACGGAATCCAGAGTCAATTTTCTGCCGGTTGATTCATTAATCTCTTCTTCAAACATTTGCTGTAGAATGATTCGCATACTTTTACGGCCTGTATAAATGTGGTGGAAAGAAACAGAAAGAATGGATCAGTGAATGAAGAGATAAATAAACGAATAAGATATATAAATATATTATATACATATATATACATATATATATACATAGGCGCAAGTGTGGCTTGTGAGTGGAATTGGTAAACAGACAGAATCCTATTGTGTGTGTGTGTGTGTGTGTGTGTGTGTGTGTGTGTGTGTGTGTGTGTGTGTGACTTTTTCACCACCGCTTGACAAATGGTGTTGGTGTGTTTGCGTTCCCGTAACTTAGCGGTTCGGTAGAAGAACCGACAGAATAAGTACCTGGCTTTAAAAAAATAAGCAGATGAGTCAATTTGTTCGACTAAAAACTTATCAAGATGGTGCTCCAGCTTGATCACAATTTAATGACTGAAACAAGTAAAAGATAAAACATATATAACTATGCCTATCGCCGGTCCCTACGGCGATTATTGTTATTAATTGCACTTTTCGCCACGTGGTGTAAGTTGCAATTAATTAATTAAATATATATATAATCACTATAAATAATCTTGACAGAAAGGTTAATAAGTTGTCATTGTTCTGCCAAAGATCAGATTCACTCATCAACTGCGTTCTATTTTTAATTTTGTTTCTGATTTGTCTCCCCCTGTCTTCTATTAACAAAATTAATAAAGTAATGAATTTTTTTTTTCTTATTTCCAACTCGACTATGGGTGTAAATTTAATTAACATTTCTTCGTTCATTGCATTAAATATATTAGCACTGACATAATTAATATATGTTAATATACTACACCATATGATATGTGGTGAGAAGTGTATTTAGTTTCATTAACGCTTGTCAAATAACCACTATTAAATATCTTTGTTGTTGTTGGCACTCCGTCGCTTACGACGTCAAGGGTTCCATTTGATCCGATCAACGGAACAGCCTGCTCGTGAAATTAACATGCAAGTGACTGAGCACTCCACAGACACGTGTACCCGTAACGTAGTTCTCGGGGATAATCAGCGTGACACAGAGTGTGACAGGGCTGACCCTTTGAATTACAGGCACAACAGAAACAGGAAGTAAGAGTGAGAGAAAGTTGTGGTGAAAGAGTACAGCAGGGTTCGCCAACATCCCCTGCCGGAGTCTCGTGGAGCTTTAGGTGTTTTCGCTCAATAACACTCACAACGCCCGGTCTGGGAATCGAAACCGCGAGTCCGCTGCCCTAACCAGTGGGCCATTGCGCCTCCACTAAATATCTTTATACGGCTTTAAACCAAACACTAACACTCAACAGTGTAGGACATTTTGCACGGTATTCTGACGATTCTGCGTCTGAAAAAGTTGAAGATTTTTCTACTGTAGAACTTACAGAAATAGTTTAAAGCTATTAACTTTATCTAAACATACTAATATGTCCATTCCCAACATAAAGCAAATCTTCGCACATAACCAATTACCGGTGATTGCCTGCACATTCAGCCCCGCAAAAGTGATAGTAACTGCTGTAAACAACCATTTCCATCACTACCTTAAATCTCTGCTCCCTCGGTGATCACCGGGGTTTCCGCTGAGCTTGAACTCTCGAAGACTTTTCTTTACCTTATTCACCAGTTGTCTTACAGTATTGTCTATTTCAGGAAAAGCGATGTTGTTGATTTGTCATCGGCAAAACCTTATATCGTGTCTGGCATGTAAAACCTCGAAGCCATGCTGCTCGGTTTGGTTATATTCTATCTCTTGTCTCAGAAATGAATTTTCTATTAGACTCTTCCATCACTGTCTACTGAATGGGAAACTTTCCGACTTTGCAGACAACTTTGGCGCACCAAGTTTCCATTATCTCATCTTGATTCTGCATATTAACACCTTGCTCTCACTTTTTACAACACATGTATCTATACACAATATACCTCTATAACCTTTCACATACAAACGTTATACGCAACCAAAACACTTTTGTCTCCTTAAACACAGACCATGAGCAGAGGCTTCGAAAACGCCCTAAGAAACAGTCTTGTGCTACAAGACACTCTGCACATAGCGTATATGCCGTCAAAAATATTAGAAACGCATTAACCCATTACCTACCAGTAATCTCATATGAGATCACTTAAAAATTACAGATTTCGTAATTATCTGTCAATAATTACACATATCTAACCTTTTTGCTATATCTACTAGGTATATTTCTCTGATATTCAAATGAGGTTTGCTAATTTTTTACTCAATATCTCGCTTATTTCTATTTAAAATGTTATTTTGATCATTCCAGCGTGTTTCTAAGGTTGTTTTATGCTAGAAATCAAAGTTTCATTAAAAAAATTCCAGTTAATAAAATTATGGGAGGTAATGGGTTAAGGTGGACAGCTAAGTCAGGATCACTGTTAATATGTATAGAAATATTACAGTGTCTCTCAAATTTTACAAAGTTCAATGAATTCAGAAGGCTGTTTTCATTGATACGTGTATTAGACAACTCACTGTAACACACACAATACAACAATCACTACCGTTTATAATATAGATTTGATGTTTTCTGTAATTCGGAGTTATTTCACGATACCAACTAAAGTCGGCGCTGCTTGAAGACATCGAATTTATAACATTCCCAGCACTATCTCAAACACCAATCAGTTTTGATCAGCTGCTAATCCTCAACGAAGATCAAGTAAGAACTGTGTTTGAATATGCTCACATATCTGTAACTGTGCGTGTTCCTGTTACACGCATGAACATCAGGGAACGCTTTTAAGAAACAGTCAAAGACTGATTGACAAATGCTTACTAAAGATTACGAAGAATAGATCGCAAGCACATTCTCTCCCTACCCTTCAAACAAAAGCCTCTGCTCCTCTGAATTAGAGAGACAAGTTCACATGATAGATCTGTGTCTTTTCTTCCTATCACATCACTATACTGTGTCTCATCACACAGATATCTTAAATACTGAGCTCAATTTTTTCTTTGAACCAACAACTCTTTGAAATTTAGTCTCTAGATATTTTTTTTGTTTTGTATCTGAAGACAGCTGCCTGTATTTCTGCACAACTGGATATCATCCAGACCAGTTTAGTAAAAACATACAAAGGTTGTGGTCACTGCTCATTCTACTTTGAATGACTTAAAAAGTTGTTTTCTTCTTAATATTGCAAAAGCTTAATGTTTATCTATTCACCATCAGGTGTTAAACATACGAACGGTTGAAACCAAGGAACTTTATTTCACACATGCTCTTAACATTCTTAACCACTATATCACAAACTACTTGAGCATATATACATATATTTAGCACCTAATAGCGAATGATTACTAAACTGTTCAAAACGTATTTTACGAAAACAAAACCATAACATTTATCAGCAACTGCCGTCCAAACACACACCAGAAAAAAAAAAAATAAATACTTCCTTAACTACAAATAATAACTAAAAATTAGGACACAAAGGCCTCTTTATACTATTGTTATTATTCGACTTCAAAACACATGCCAGCGATCTTCATCTTAAATGTAGACCCCCGTCGATTTCGTTTATACTGAAAATTTGGCTTTTCGAATGCCCTTTGCACCCCACCCTACCACATTCAGATAGGCCATCGCCCATTTCCCCTACCATCCGCTCATCACTTTTAATTCTAAAAAGGAAAACTAACATGTACTAAAAATCCTCGCAAAATAACGTATAACAACTGTTCCCATTTCATTGTTCATGTCAGTCTTGTTTGATCTCTTCCTACTCTAATCTCAGATCGACTGTAATTTTCTCTCTCTCTCAGTTAACCACCCGAACACACACAAACTTTTTCTATCCGACAGGGAACCAGAATGAAATACAGCTGGTTTGGATAATAATAACAAAAAAAAAAACGCCGCCCTTCCGCTAAACTTTGCCAAATTATGGAATGGTACCCCTATCTGTACAGATCACAACAGAAACTCTGTGAAATCAAAATAACAAAGGCGGAAATAGAAGAGAAAAAAAATTAACTAGTAATAAAATTTACTAATAATAAAAGTAAAAAGAAGAAAAACAAGAGGAGAAATTGAAATATAATTAGGAAGGATTAGAAATAGGAAATGATGGGGGAACAGAAACTAAAAAAGTCATATACCAAGTACATATCCGAAAGAAAGGAAAGCAGAGGAACGAAAGAAAGAAAGAAAGGAAAAGGAAGCGGAAAAGAGAGAAACAACAAAAGGAAAAGATAGGAAAGACAAACCAAAAGTTGAGCATTTCTTACCATGCTTCTTTAAATGAAATCGAAATCCTTTCTGTAGTGAAACATCTTCAATGCTGTTTGTGTCTGAACCTGTATCCGTGTTGTCAGATGCAGCGCCTTGTTCCTCCTTATCTGCAAAGCCTTCTTTATCTGGACTTTTCGAAAGTTTTGTTTTCTTCGAAGGTTGATATCTGTAAAGAGACGTTGTTTCAATTTACTCTGAAAGTTTCTTAAAAGAATTTTTTTTGTTTTTAATAAAAATACGGTGCTTTGACCTAGATGCTGGGCTGCCGAAGGAAACTTTTACAAGATGAAACAAGATTGCTTCTCCCATCTACACCAAGAAGAAAAAAAATTCAAAAGGCGTTATAAAGTGTTTTTTTTCTGCTTTTTTCTTTTTTTTTTAGGCAGCGGCCCATCAGATATTCATGGGTCCCTTGCTTTTGCTTGGTGACAGGTAATAAAGTCACAGTAATAAAGGCACAATTTTGGCTATGAAAAAAAGTCACAATTAATTTATGGTGGCCGGTAATAAAGTCACTGGGAAAAAAGTCACAATTTATGGGATCCGGACAACCCTCACCCCACCCCCGGACAAAACTCCTGTGACTTTTTTTACCTGAATTCCCCTGCTTAGCTCTCCGAGTTCCGAATATACCGACAGAACTGTCAGTACGTTAGTCTCTGCCAGTACGTTAGTCTCTCTCAGTACGTTAGTCTCTGCCAGTACGTTAATCGGTGGTCAACACACTTACCTCACCAGCCTAATCTATTTTATGTTAGGAAATCAGTGTTATAGGAGAGTACACAGCGGACGCACTGCGAAGTGAGATAATTCTTTCGTAAGTATCTAAACTTACCAAATTTAATACATACCACAGAGAGGCTCGGGCTCCGTTGGGTCGACTTGCTCTCTACATACTCACGAAAATAACGTTTCACTTGCGCCATACGATCCAAAAGGTTATGAAATAGTTCTATTCCTAGTCCGACAACCTACTCATTTCGCCTTTATAAACATCACATTGTATATTTTAAAATAACTTCGTGATTAAATTTACCTACTCTAAAACACTAGTGGCCTTGTAAGTGGTATACAATGACAGTGATCTATTTCTCATGTGGTTAGTGTTTCATAAGAATGTACCGTCGCAGGTGCGGCACAAACGTTTATTTACTTTCAATAAATAACACCAAAGTATGATTTTTAAACGATCGTGTACTATATTAGTTCAGTTGACATCAAGTGGCTAAGTTATTCTAACAATGTAATCTAAAGAAAACTGATGAGAGTGGAAGAATAGATTTTAGACAAAGCTGGGACAACGAAACGGTTTCAGTCTTCGGTTGAATCTATTTTACCTCATGAAAGTTCAATTTTAGACAGAGCATAAATGTTGCAAATATTTCATCTCATCTCGCTTAAAATATCAGAACCGTTTACTAAGCTACTTTTTTAAGTTGCTTTTGTTCAGCATCGACATCGCGACGAAGACTTGCTCATCAAATCTGTTGTCTGTGCTGCATTCCTAGCAATAATAATATTGCCTTTCATCGCATTAATAATAGTCTTAAAAAATTAAAGTTCCTTCCCGAATCATATATACTCATAGGGACCGTTTCCCGGTTTCCATAGCGTATATATTTCCCACCTGGACGGGGCACCGGTCCGTCGCAGAATTACCCATTTTCACTAGCTGAGTGGACTGAAGCAACGTGAAATGGAGTGTTTTACTTAAGAATATAAACGCGTCGCTCGGTCCAGGAATCGAAACCACAATCTTACTATCATGAATCCAACACTCTAACCACTAAGCCACGCACCTTCATTTAATAATAACCATTTTAGGGAGAGAGTAAGTCGATTACATTGACACCAAGACTTGGCTGGCACTTTATTTTATCGATCCTAAAATGATTTGAAAAGCTAAGTCGATCACGGCAAGATTTGAGCTCAGAATGTAAAGAGCAGGAAGAAACGCCTCCAGGAAATTTGTCCGGCTCCGATGCCATAACGTTTGAAAATATCGCGAGTCAAATGTAAAGGTCACCTCAGTTAGCCAGTTACCCAAATCACTATATCTCTAAAGAGAAACAAAGCTAGGTTTTATTTAATTCTAAATAGAACTTTACTATGTTGTACAACCTAAGAATCTAACTGGATAGTTACTGATTCTGCATTACAATACATGTAATCAAAGATCAAGGTTCTTGATTTATTTGGACAACTGTTCAAAGTTCAATGTTTCCGATTTGTTGCCTTGACTCAGAGTCACATGATATTTACGAAACAAATGGAAAAATTGTAAATCTATGGTTTAATTTTCAATCTGTACATTTGGTACGAGTCAAAATGGTGAATTGAAACATTGATCTTTTTGTCTGCTTTGGACAATTTTACAATGTTATTACCGTATTTGCCGGTGCATAAGATGCTCTCTCGCATTAGATAAACCCTTGCGTTTTTGTGGAAAAAAAAAAAAAATTAATGTTTTATCATACACTTAGTATTCCATCAAAAATACGATCGTATTAGACGCATGGCAATTTTTTATTACATTTAAGAATTTAAAAAAGCGCATCTTATATGCCGGTATTTACGGGAGATCTTATTCTTTCTTAAACATTAATCCGGAAAAATACATACTTTCTGGTTTGAAGTGAATTCAAAGGTTTTAAATAGTAATTACAAAAATTATTTTATGGCCATACGTAAGATAATTTGGCTTCTGGGAAATATCAAATAAAAAAACTGTCATATTATTTTAAATTCTTAATGGTTTCCCAATTTATATTAAACATCGTTTAACTGCAATTAAGTAATTCATTCATATATTTTGTGCTATCGTCTAACAAAAAAAAAAAACTATTCATATCGCTGCTCTTATGCAAAATTGTACTAAGTCCAAAATGTTGGTTTTTTTCAGAAAACGATAAAATAGTTTCACCATTCCATAGCAAAACCGTTGTACTACACTTTGACAATTTTTGATATCTTGGCATCTGAAGCAGCTGAGGATACGATAGTTTGACCGAAAGAACCAGCTATTGTTAGCAAAGATAAATATTGAAAAAAATGCATTTGGCCAAATTTAGACATACGACAGTTTAACATAATAGCAACGGTATATGGTTCCGACACGTGGTCATTGAATTAATAGATATCCAATCGACCTCCACACAAACGTAATCTTGCATTTTTTATGAACTAATTAGATAGTAAAAAATATGAAATGTATTAAGCATTTAGTATTTTATTGTGTTGAGTATTGTAGACCAGAAGTTTATTACGATTTATGACATACAACATTCTCCAATAAGGAGATGATAATCTTGTCTCTCTCAACAGTGGAAAGGTCCAATCACTACTCCTATCAAGGAAATAACCTTGTACATTAACCTCTCTAGTAGGAACAACACGCAACTAAAACAAATGTTAGGTCTCACTAATTCTAAGATTTTTTCTGGTAACCCTCAAAATGCTCTCCAAAGACAACCTTTTCTCTTCAAGGCCAGAAAATACAGTAGTCCTGCTCAAATGTTACACAACCGAGACCGAATCCAAAGATCATTCAAATGATTGGCAACTACTCTCTCAGTAAGGTGCAACCTTTCGTATTTAGGCACAAATCCTCATTCTGTCTATTCTATTGTAACTAGATGGCGAACTGGTTTCATATCACCTACACCCAAGTCAGCTCATCTTTCTTCATCTCATCAGCCTTCTGAAATTCTCATCCCATAGCGTTTTTCTTGCAAACATCGGCTTACTTGAGTGAGTTCAATATAAACTTTATCAATCTCAGCAATTTTGGAGGACTTGTGAAAGCTATGAGAACGTTCCTACCTCTTGAATACGCCATGTACGATGGACTCTCCCGTCCAAAACAACATATGAATATTCAGCATTTACCGAACAACCTGCACAAATGATTTGTTTAGATTGATGAAATGTATATGATGTACGTTATCTCACTCCCTCCAGCAAATCGACATTGCCTGAAAAGGTGCACGGAGTACCATATGTCAGAAGTGTTTTGCCCTAGAATACAACGCATCACCTGCTCTAGGAATTGAAACCACGATCTCGCAAGTGCAGCACCCTAACCACCAAGTATGCGTCCTCACGCCATTTTATATATATATATATATATATATATATATGAGAATGTGTGTGTGTGTCTGTCTGTCTGTTTGTCTCCCTAAAACTCGAGAACTACGCAACCAATTTCATTCAAATTTTACACATGCCTTACTTAGGGTTCCAGTTGTGTTTTAGTCAAAAAAATTATTAACTTCTTGCAGAGTTCGAGCACACGGCAACATAATATCTCCTCCACTATTTAAGTATTACGTGTCAAAAGTGAAACAAAAACACTCAT
>NC_068984.1:44656978-44660430 GCF_001194135.2 Octopus bimaculoides | reverse complement strand
ATATATATATATATATATATATATAAGGGTTGCTTTGTGTCAAAGAACATTGTTATTCGTTAATAAACAAGTATTGTCGTATAGTTAACATTTAAGTTACTGTCGATACACATCTAACGTGAAAGCCTATCACGTGGTACTGGGACAAAAAAAAAAACAGAATTTTGTTACCTCTGTATCATGCTCAGTAGGTGGAATGTTTTCCAATGGAGATTAAAATGTAAAACGAACTTACACTCCAGTTTTATAACCGAGTTCTTTGATGATTACTTCAATGTCAGTCTCTCGTTTACGTTGTTTGCTCAAAGTATATTCCAATATAAAGGCTTCGATGACAAAAGCTATAAAGATACTGAAAAGTGCGCAATAAGAACATTACTTACAATTATTGCACTATTTCACATGTACAGGCAAATTACTAACATATGTAATTCATATTATTTCACACTTGTACATAAACATTCGAGGATATTTTTTACATTTTACACATTTAAACAAATTTCCTACATACATACTTCTGCTAAGTCAAGTATATTCACAAATTACATACAAACACACAAAATGTACACATACATGAATGCTTTTGGATTGAAAAATGTTCTCGAAGGTCATTGATTTCTTAGGTATTCACCTAACATATCGCTTTCACACAGTGTCAAAGATAGGGCAGTCTAGTGTAGCCCAACATATCAACATACTATCTACTACCGAAGGAACAAGCATGAAATGAAAGTGAATAGTTGCTATATTGAATTCGTTGCCATCATCATAAAATATTTGCGGTGAGCCAGGTAAACAAACCGAGTCTGTTTCTCGTTAATTACCCCTCGCTTTACATGTCTTATTACGAACTCCGTTGAATTCAGTGGCTGAAAGGGAGTAGATCTCCTCAGGAGAATCATTCTTTATATATAATTCTAGAGAATTATAATCATGAAGATGACCAAGAAATGTGACATAGGAAAATCACAAAAGTTGTAGTGAGCAACATCAAGGAATGGAAGAAAAGATAGTAGAAAACTAGAAGTCGACTGATAACTAGGATTATGGGAAGATTGCATCTCTTATTGTAACACATTCAGTCTCTTTAAACTATGGATTTTAATGATGTGATTGTAATGTTTTAACTTGTGTCGATATGAAGAATATTACTATATCTTAACATCACAGCCATTTCACCCGGTCGTAGAAAACCATTATAGAAGGAAAGTAAAAAAAACTTCAACTTACTTCAAGATGATGACGACGCAGCAAATGTGAAAAGCCAGAAAATAGAGTCGTGCAAATTTGTTTGTAACCAGCACAAAGCCTGATGTCAGAAGTACTTTATGTAAGGAAAGGACAGTTATAGAACTATCATAGTGGAACAAAAAAGGAAATAGTATTCCAGCTTTAAAAACAAAATAGATTTCATTCTCGTCCTTGAAAATTAGCCACCATAGGCTTTGCGTATTTACATAACATATAAAACGATTTTGTACGGATTAATGACTAACATTTTGAAACTTTTTTTAAACAGAACAAAGAAATTGAATAATATTTTAGGAATGACATATCAGAGGGAAAATCCCACAAGTGTCATTAATATTTAGAAAGGATATTATGCCACTGGTTGACCACTGTGAGTTCAACAAGAACTACGAGTGACTTGAAAATGTGGTTGAAGTTGTTACTGCAGTAATGTTCATTATAAAAATCAGAATGTTTCAGTTTTATGTTGCCGCAGAAGCTTATGTTATTTTGCTCTGTGTAAGTTTCGTTGTAGCTGTGGAATCTGATGAGACCGTGAAATACTTCCATCCCAATAATGGCGAAAGTGTAGTAGAAAATCTGATCGGGAGAAAACAGAAAAATCGGAAAATAGACTAATGTTGAATCCGTAGACTGAAACGAAAGATTATTGATGATAACTGTAATATTAGTATATAATTAACTATAATATTATAATCATTAGCTATAATATTGCTATTTTAAAAGTTTTTATTTGGAGAGGAAGAAAAAAGAAACTAAATATTCTATTTGTTTAGGCACGTTTTTATTTTCACCTTACGTTTTAGCTCTCAAATCCTGCAGATCTGATTGTCTTTGTCCCGCCCCCCCCCCTTTTTGTGTGTGTGTGATACATAAAATAAACGCAAGTAACAGATTAGGACAGATTCTGCAAAGTACATTCTTCACCGACAAAAATCTTCAACTTTGTATGTCATTCTTATTCGTGGGAAGCGTTGTAGAGATAAACTTCTAAATCCGTAAAAAAATTAAAAAAACGCTTCGATTCTCGGTTGGAAATTATTTTACTCATATTTTCAATCTCCTAAAATTATGGAAGCTCAGTTTATTTTATCAATAATTTCTATTGGTGATAAACTAGGTAAGTAATGGGTTTCAGTTTCAAGAAATGGAAAATTACAGCAGGAATACGTTTCCATACATGGATGTATCGTAACTTTCAAATATCAATGATTATAAGGACTGAAAACGATTGTATTTTCTTATAATGATCATGTATGTCAAAAAACTGATTAAATTGGGTAACCTCTGATCAATATGCGATCGAATAACCCTGGTTATTTTACAGAATGGAAGGAATGGGTGCATGGAGAATGAAGATTTACATATTGATAAAATTCAAACCATGCAGAGGCGACTGAGTTACATCCTACATACATCTTCCTTGATGTTGCCAATGTATGAGACACAGGAAACTTGGTCTAAGAGATTATCAAAGTAAGGAAGTGCGTGTTGGCCGAGTGGACAGGGTACCAGACAACCAGTGACAAGCCTGATAGGTTTAGAATTCTACTTCCAGCCCATAAATATATATAGGAGGTAGATTGACACAATCGATAGAGTGTCGTTCAAAAAGTTTTGCAGTATTTAGTTATGAATCTTTATATCCTGAGTTCTAATATCACCAATATCAACTTTATCTGATCCTTCTGGGAACGATAAATAAAACTACCAGCCAAGTACTGGAGTCGATTTACTATTACTATAAAGTATCTGAGTCATAAATAGAATTGTGATGGAATACTAAGTCATTTTACGTTCAACTGTCTGAATCCATGAATGTGACAGTAGATACCGTAGATAACACAATTTACTATTGTGATGTAAATATAATACGATGTATTATATTTAAGAAATTAATTATTCAACGTCACTCTTTCATGTGAGTATTCCAGTCTCTCTCCACACACACACACACACAACGCCATACATAGATGAACTCACCCGTCGAAGACGAGGTATGAGCTTTTGCGGAACGACCTTCACAAATGATTTGTTTAGAAGGATCAAATATATATATATGCCGTACATTAGCTCACTTTCTCCATCGAATCGACGTTGTCTTAATAGGTGCACGATGTACCACGCGTCAGGTGTCGAAGTGATCGCAAAGCAATGTAAGATGAAATACAGGGTTGAGGAACGAGAAGCATTTAAAAACT
>NC_068984.1:44655250-44656923 GCF_001194135.2 Octopus bimaculoides | reverse complement strand
GGGGGGGGGGGGAATATATGCTATTAATAAGTTACTCAGTAAAGTTCTCATATTTGAATAAGAATATAAGACATAAGTTCTTATATTGCAGCAGATGCCTTTTTGATATTTCTTATCTTTCACTTTAGCAGAAAAACTCATTCATAATACCGGTTTCAAATGTTAAGACAAAGTCAGCAATATCTGGGGAGGGGGTAGGACGTTTATATCAACCCCAGTGTCTCACTGGTACTTATTTTATCGACTCTGAAAGGATGAAAGGAATAGCAAACTTCAGCGGGATTTGAACTCAGAAGGTAAAGTCGGAAGGAATGCTGCTAAGCATTTTGCTCGGCTTGTTAACGTCTGCCTGCTTGCCACCTTTAAACTAATTCATAATATTAAACTTTATTAACTGATCGATGCTGACCTAATTAATTCACATCCCGGTGACCCGTTTTTATTTGAATTAAACGATCCAAGGGGAATAAATCTATCTTACTAATAGGTTATTAGTTATCTCCCTTAAGTATTTTTTTTAATGTTTTATTGTAGAGTCCATAAACATTTTAATATTTCCAAACACTAATATGAAGTAAAATATGAGTTTTCAATATCTCTTACGTATACAAATGTTTTAGCAACATCATTCTAATAATCTTCAACAAGAGAAACTAATGGAATATCAGCTTCTATCAATTATAATTCCATTCACATCTATAACGCATTAAACAACTATTAATCTACTCCAATACGACGTGACTGGCGACTTGGATTATCCCCCCTTGACCTTGGATGGATTTGAAATAAGAAAGTAAAAAGCTGTATCACAAGACATTGTCCACAAAACTAACGATTCCCCCACTGCACAGCCTTCTAGGATCTGAAGTTTAATAATAACTAATTAATTAACTCACAAGCATAATCATTCCGTAGGTACTCATAGACGGGGCTATATTAACTATTGTCATGATCACCAACCGGAACCTAAAATAGAAAAGATATATTAGGCGTGTAAATTATACGCTATGTCCTATCCCTAATCGGTATTGTTCGATATTTAGCGAAGGACGGCTTAATACTTCTGTAAACAAGTCGATTCTAGCGCCATAGTTTAACGGGCTTTCAGAAAAGACAATTTCTATTTACGGTCATTTATTTCACACTGTTGGTGAAGTAAGTCATAGGTACTTTGCTTACTGTGCATCATACGAGAAATTGTGATTTTAATTCAGATCTTCAGAAACTCAAAGCATTGCTTTCTATGTTTCCTATACTGATAATTTGGCTTTAATGTTAACCTCTCTCCTTTTATATGAAAATAAGGCCTATGTTTGAAGCAAGTGTTTTGCATTACACAACCCTCCTCAGAAGTCCAAATATAAGACATCTGATGACAAACTAAAAAAGGCCTGTTTCAAGCGCAGCACTTTATATAACATATGCTTTATAGATTTTGTAGTCACATCACTTTCCGATGTTTTTCATTTTGCATATTGCTCAAAACTATTACGTGCATCGAGATGTATTTTCACTTGGATATCATATATATATATATATATATATATATATATATATATATATTCTTTGCCTTGTTTCAATTATTTTGACCTGTTTTTACTGGAGCACCGCCTATATAGATAGATAGATAATCTTTGGATGGAATTCCTAAACATTTAATTAGGTTTATGCAT
>NC_068984.1:44646244-44654206 GCF_001194135.2 Octopus bimaculoides | reverse complement strand
AGAGAGAGAGAGAGAGAGAGAGAGAGAGAGAGAGAGAGAGAGACGGAGAAAGAGGGAGAGACGGAGAGAGAGAGAGATCCATTTATGCAATAGAAGAAGCTCTATAATAAAAACTTCATCAGTATAATATACTTAACGTATATGGGAAGCCAAAATTTATGATTTCTTTGTTAACACAATACGTCTATAAAGGGATTTTTCCTGGACGGAAACCGCAGTTTCTGGCTTCTCAACTACACACACACATACTTATACATGTAGTAGTGATAAAGTTTTTGCTGTAGAGCTACTACTATTTCAGAATTCAAATTTTATTCTGTTCATGCAGCACCTTTGCAAACCCTTGTATAGTTTATACACTATCTCAATATACTTCAGTTTGGCCGACACAAACACTCAACATTGAGTGATAAGTACATAGGTCGTTGTAAAAGTATCTCCTTCATAAGTAAGTCCAACTGTATTTGTATTTAACCGGTAGAAGTTACAAAGTGACTCAGAAACTGGGACTTTCATGTACTGATGCGTATCAAACCACTTTGATCAGTACCAAAAGAAGAAACTTTCGGCCCTTGAAATATTTTTCAACTCCATCCAATTAAATAATACGTTGAATGTACAGGTTCTCGTCCTATTACCGAAGTTAATCAAAGTCGAGCCTAGTTAGTACTCAGATGGGTGACTACCTAAGCGTAGTTAGCATCTCACATTTTGAAAGGCGGTGCTCCATCATGACCCCAGCCATGTGTGTGTGTGTATATATATATACATACATACACACACACACACACAGAGGCGTGGCTGTGTGGTAAGAAGCTTGCTTCCCAACTATATAGTTCCGGGTTCAGTCCAACTGCGTAAAACCTCGGGCATGTGTCTACTATAGCCTCAGGCCGACCAAAGCCTTATGAGTGGATTTGGTAGACGGAAACTGAAAGAAGCGCGTTGTGTGTGTGTGTGTGTATATATATGTATATATACGACGGTGTGTGTGTGTGTGTGTGTGTGTGTGTGTGTGTGTGTGTGTGTGTGTGTGCACCATCGCTTGGCAACCGATGCTGATGTGTTTACGTTCCCATAACGTAGCGGTTCAGCAAAAGAGGCCAATAGAATAAGTACTAGGCTTACAAAGAATAAGCCCTGGGGTCAATTTGTTCGGCTAAAGGCGATGCTCCAGCATGGCCGCAGTCAAATTACTGAAACAAATAAAAGAATAAGAGAATATATATCTATGCATTTAGTTCTGTTTTTTCTATTTGCTTTACCACACCTAATTCAAACTAGGGATTTCGTTTAGTAAATCAGTAATTTCAACAACAAAACAGTTGCATACTTTCAATATACTGAAACTCGAGATAGAACCAGGGTCCTTTAGATCTTTAGGCAAACACTCTCTGGTATAAAGTATTTCCTCTACTTGAGAAGAATTTCGTAGTTTGTAGAAATATATTTACCCTTAGTAAAATACGGATCATTTCTAAATTATACAAAACAAAATTTATTTTAGTTTTATCATGTATAAGATAGTGGGAAATGAACGTCGGAGAATTAAATAAAACATTAAATCAAATATATCAATTCGTTTCCGTATATTTCGCACGTCATGAGTGTAGTTCTCACATTTTAATTCAAGGAACTAGCTTCAGTACTCAAGAGACGGTGAAAAAAATGTAATTCGAAAATCCCGTTCGAATGTCATTGGAGGCGTTGTGTTTGAATCACTCCTGAGTATGACTTTTCGTGTCGATTCATATCCTGTCTCTGCTTAATTACATCAGATTATATACAAAATCAACGACAGAGTTAAAGACGATATATTATATTGAGCGTGCTGTTGTCATGATGCAAAAATGTCTATAAACTCAACACATAATACAAAAGAGGCACTGACCTTTTAATGTTAGCAAAAGTCTTGAAAAGCCGCAGGACTCTCATTACCAAAAATAAATCCAAAATATAGGAATTATTTTGTTCTGAAAAATATTCAAGATAAAGATATCCTCGAAGTGTATAGATAATAATAGTCTTAATAAAATTTAGAATTCTGCTGCTTTAAACGTCTAAAAACCAGAGATAAAATTTTCAAAACGAATATAATTGTTTATAATGCTTGTAGAGATAATTTCTTTTAATATCGACACTGCAATCAGTCGATTCCATCTCAGGTTATCATCGAATAACTTATTCCTAGATGTATGCGCAACACCATATTACATCATTTTATTAATTAGTATATTTGAACTTGCGGAGCTATTATTGTAATAACACCCACAGATATTTGGTGACATAGAATTCGTTTCGTTAAAGACATCAAAGTACATTTTTAAGAATTTTCTTTTCTTCCCAACTGGAATCTTTACATGTATTCAATGCGAGCATAGATGTGTGTGCGTGTGCGTGCGTGCGTGCGTGCGTGCGTGCGTGCGTGCGTGCGTGCGAGAGAGAGAGAGAGAGAGAGAGAGAGAGAAAGAGAGAGAGAAAGAGAAAGAGAAAGAGAGAGAGAGAGAGAGAGAGAGAGCTGCTATGAAGAAACAGTTCAGTCATAGCTGGGTTGTCTTTTATCGTAATTCTGCCCTGATTGAACGGACCTAATACCAAGCAACAACAGCAGCAACTAGGTTCTGAGTTCAAGACCAGTTAGAGGCAATTTTATTTTTCTCTTCCTTTGTGGCGAATGAAATCAATACCTGTCATACACGTTGCTGATTCAATAAATTATTCTGTTCCCTACACATACCCGTCTTAATGCCAATGTAATCAATTATTATTCCGAATCCACGAACGCTATAATGAAACAAAGAATATACAAAGACGACTTTCAACGATTCCTCTTAGATCCAGTGTTGAGTAAAAGACGGGATGCCACGGCTTGAACGTTCTTGATAATAGGGTCTGCTTTATTTGGCAGAAACTGACTTGGGCTTCAACAACAATTGATTGATAAGACGATCGATCTGTACAGTGCCGGCTTTCAGCATAAGCTTAACGCACTACAGCTTAGGACCTCACAATACACTGGGAGACTTAAAACAGCTAAAAGGCAAAAATATATTCAATTCTTCAGACCTTCTGAGGTAGGTTTTTGATAATTTCTACACGATTTAGGGCTTACCCAAGTCTAAACTCAACACTAGATCCATTTTGGCTCACAAGGCCAGCGATTTCGGGGGACAGGATAAGTCGATTAACACTGATATCGAGGTAATCAACTTATCCCGTCCCTCGAAATTGCTGACCTTGTGCCAAAATTTTAAACCGATATAAGATTTCCCATAGTCAATACTTCACCATCTCAAGAGAAAATAACGAAGGAAAAACAGAATGCTCGTGACAGGAGCACTTTCAGTCATAGGTTTTCTCGATTAAGGCTGACTTGGTTTTAAACAACACCATGAATATTTATAATACATTTTCAGAAAAACAAACATTAGATATTAATGCTTAGAGATATACACATATACACTCAGATTTCGAAGTCACACGACGAACACCTTTAAACAATTAGCCGTGTGGATGAATTTAGCTCACCTTCAGATTCTATGAAGTCGTATATTGTGAAGCACAAAGCACCAACGATGACGAAGAAGTCAAATCTGAAATAGATTATTTGAAAATATGTAAACTTAGCTAGATTATGTATAATTTGTCTAATTGATATTAGATATTAAAATAACCGTTCTGAGACAGAGAAAATAGATAGATATATATATACGCTAACGTGACTCAAACCATCTATCTTGTGCTTGTCGTGAACCTATGCAATAGATTATGTGATCAATCAAATAAGAGATTGATAAAAGTACTTAATATGAAATAAGTACTAGGAGCGATATGATCCTCCAAACCTTTGACCGGTGCCCTAGAATGGCTGCAGGCCAATGAATGAAACAAACATAGAAGAAAAAAACCCAGTAAAAGAATATGTGATTAACAAAACGAGATAAGCAATAGTCTCCCATATTCTTTACCACATTTTTTTTTCACTTTAAAACACCTTTTATTTTAAAAGATTACAACAGCGAAGTGCGTCAGTAATTTTCCCCTTGATCCCCCCCTAAGTCACAGAATGAAAAATATTGAAAACCATCGACAGACTATGACATTCAGTGTAACGCTTCCACTTTTATCATCATCTTTTTACTCTCAATGAAGATACGCAGTCTGGTTGTTAGGGTGTTCGGCTCGCAATCTTATCGCCTTAGGTTCAATTCCTCAACTGGCCGGCGCGTTGTATACTGGCATTTCATTTCACACTACTCCAGTCTACTTAGCTAAAAATGAGTAGCAGACTAATGTTATTTTTTTCTTTTAGTTATCTACTGTATCTGGGACAAATCTGCTTAACGTAGTACGTAAGTTTCCGGGGTACAGATGTTCAGGAAAAGATGAACACCGAGGGAACAGATGTACAGCGTCCCTGCAGTTTATCATTATCACTGCAGAGTCTTTATCTTTTATCTTTTCTTTTACTCGTTTCAGTCAGACTGCGGCCACGCTGAATCACTGCTTTAGAGAATCGATCCCAGTACTTATTCCATCGGTCACTTTTGCCGATCCACAAATTTACGGGAACGTAAACACACGCACACCGATTGTCAAAACTGTGGTAGGGGGTCAAATAGAAATGCACACACACACATATAGGTTTCTTTCAGTTTCCGTCTACCAAATGTATTCACAAGCATTTGGTTGGGCCGAGGTTATACAAGACACCTGCCCAAGGCGCCACACAATGGGATTGAACACGGGACCATGTGGTTGGGAAGCAAGCTTCTTACAACACAGCCACGCCCGCGTTTATCTTGTGTAACTAATTTACAATTAGCTACAGTAGACTATTTAAGAGTTTCAGACCTTTTCTGCAGATGCAATGCAACAATTGTTACAAGACAGAGTCCACCGATTCTTCGATAGACTCAGTATGTTGTGATCTTTTTTGGTTCAAAATAGAAAAGGAAAATTGATATTTTTCGGGAAATATAAAACAATAGAAACTAACCAAAAGAATCAAAACTTTTGTTACTTACATATTCCAGAATAGTCGGAAGAATTTCTTTACTCCAAATACGTAGAGTTTCAACAAAATTTCAAACATAAATATAGATAAGAAAAACCAATCAGCTTCGTCAATATCAAACCCAATTATCCAAGCATTAATGAAAATCAATGCATCAAAAAACCAACGGAAAAATCTGTAAGAATTAGAGAGAGGGAAGAAGCAAGAGAAAGATAGAGAAATATATTTAGCTATTTAATATTGAATACATTAAGAGAAATGAAAAATGGCCTGGAAATTAATTTTGTACATTTTGGAAAAACTTGTGTTGTTAGTAACAGAAAATTACACACAAGGTTGGAATTAGTGTTTCTATAGTTACCAATGACAAAGTTAACGGAAAAGCCATTATATAAGAACTATAAATAAGGAACATATCTAGTGCAAAGTAACATTTTGTAAAAGGAGAATATATTACGAGGATTTGAGTAAAAGAAAATACAGGAGGAGCAGTTGATTATGTTTTTATTTAACATATTCCTCTCTCAGATTCACACACTTATTGCAGTGTTCCAAGCCCTGTAAAAGAACTCGGAAGGTTGGACTTCTAACCAGGCCTTTCGCAACACCCTTAAAACAAGGAACTTTTCAGCACCCCCTCGTCGATTGAATAGTTCCAGATATAATATAAGCATATAATTTATCAACTTCAGAATTGGACTCAACTTGAAGCAACAAAAAGTATACATTATAAAATAACCACCCGGGTTTCCTATTGTTTATATCGACAGTCTTATGATAACACTAGTTGAATATCCAAATGAGCAAATGTTATGAATTAGTGATAGAACAAGAGAAGCTATGTTCGCTTCAATAAAACAGATATATTAGAAGACCTTAACATTCTAGTTCTTCATTTCCTTTCCACCCCATTCTCGTTCTTTCATCATCTGCCATCTTTCTTTCTTTCATTTTACCTCTTCTCCAATAGTGCCATCTTTCCTGCATCTTTCTTTTCTTTTCTGACCGCATCTTTCTATTTTTACAAAGGTTTTAATATCTTCAAATATCAGCACCACTTAATGGCTCTCCTCTGGTACTCTCTGTACAATAGATCTTCTTCCCATATCCATCCCTGAACTTGATCGATTGTTTTTTTATCGACATTTTTAATATGAAGATAAATATAACACTCCACTTTCGTAGAAAAATATAATATGACTGATTCCAATAGGATCTAATCTACAGCAAACATTTATATCCCATACCTTGTTATCGAATTTCATCAAGTTTTAATCAAACGTTATTCGAGTTTAAAAGAACTTAAACAAATTTCTTTTTTAGATATATTTTTTTCTAAAACACAGTCAATTTTCGCATAGACTCAGAGTATGAACCGATAAATCAACACGCATGACATATAGTTATAATTATTTCATCAATTATCAAAAGCAATCAAATACTAAAAACTATTTAGTCCAGTCCTTCACTGTTTCTGCAAACTGATCCCCCACCAACTTCAGAGCAGAAGTCGGGGAACTTCTTTAACCAATTAGTCTAAAATATAATTATTTATGCTGACGTTGCCTCCTTAATTCGAAAGGAAGAAAATCAATAGATATCAAAGAACACGTTTTTTTTTTTAATTTCACTTATGTCTAATGAGTCCTCATTAGCCTCAAGAATTTCACTTATACCCCACTTGGGGGTAATTTACCCCTATTCACCGACTCCTGTCTTAGAGGAAACGAGGAACACTGGATTCAACATTTTAAACATAAAATTTAAAAACCTGTTTAAGAAACCCGAAATAGTTACTCCTTTTTTTATTATGTTTGATTTAGTTCGATGATGATGACAATGATTATTTGAAATGTAGTAATGTTTTTATTGATATTTCGAACCCCATCCTCCACATATTTGCTGCTGATAGAAACAGATGATATCATTAACATTTCACTAATGCCAACTTGTATAATTAGTGACTAACCTGTGTCTTACAGCCACCTTAATAACCTTACTGATGTAACTGTTGTATATTGTCGGACAATGGGTCTCCATAAATGACATTCTATCTTTCACCTCTGTCAACGGAAGCTGAAGCAGATCGGCAACTTTTAAAAATTGGCTCAGTTCTGGAAAAGGAAACACGGAAATATGAAGTCATTTCAAGCTAAAAAATAAATCGAGCAGGATTTGTCATGGAAATGAGAAAGTGGTTATCTGCATACAACAATCATTTGTTACATTCTTGGAGTTGTTATCCCTCGTCACTTCGAGGATAGTCTTAATTCCGGTATCATTCGAAATGGCAAAGTTTACTCATAATAAAATCCTCCATAGAAACTTTTCCTCCTTGTGATATCCATAAAGATGATTTCTAGCAGAAAACTAAATACTTTAAATTTATAGAATAAATTGAGCTAAGGGAAATAATTCTTGATTAATTGAAACTTCGTTCATAATTGAGGAAAGAAAGCAAAACTAGCAGCAGATGTCAGCGACTCTTAAAGAAAAGGGAATAATTTCTAGCAATTAAGAATTAATCTCTCAAAGTTAATTTACATACTTCAATTTTATACAGAAGAATAGACAGAAAGGTGGTATCTATGCCTTTCCCAAGATCATTAGGAAAGTTGGTGAAACTGGAAATAAATGAAACGTGTTAAAATATTCATGCTGCTTTAGAGCGCTCGCAAATTTGTGTTTGGATAGTGACTTTCTGAATTGCGAAGAAAGGATAATATTTATCCGAGATATTCACAGAGTGGACAAAACAATTTGCAGCTAAATTTGTGTTGCAGAAAATAATACTGAGTTATTCAAGAATATTATTTAAAATTGATAACTTTTACTTAGAAGGGTTCAAGAGATAAAATATAACGCTGACAAAAATATAAACAAAATCTATTGCTACAATCAGTGGGATAGAGAATAACCTTTAAAACAAAATGGGTGGGATGGGT
>NC_068984.1:44643364-44645596 GCF_001194135.2 Octopus bimaculoides | reverse complement strand
TTTATTGAGCGAAAACACCTAAAAGCTCCACGAGGCTCCGGCAGGGGATGGTAGCGAACCCTGCTGTACTCTTTCACCACAACTTTCTCTCACTCTTACTTTCTGTTTCTGTTGTGCCTGTAATTCAAAGGGTCAGCCTTGTCACACTGTGTCACGCTGAATATCCCCGAGAACTACGTTAAGGGTACACGTGTCTGTGGAGTGCTCAGCCACTTGCACGTTAATTTCACGAGCAGGCTGTTCCGTTGATTGGATCAACTGGAACCCTCGACGTCATAAGCGACGGACTACCAACAACAACGGTGGGGTGAAAGGCAAAGCTGAATTCAATGGGTGTTGAATCCAGAAGGCAAAGAGCCAGAAAAAATAATGCAAAGCATTTTCCGTATACTCTAACGAATCTGCCAGTCCACAACCTTAATGATAATTGTTTCAAATTTTGGTACAAGGCTAGCAGTTTTTTGGAGGAGATTAATCGACTACATCGAGCCTAGTAATCGTCTGGTACTTTATTTCATCAATTCCGAAAGGATGAAAAGCGAAGTTGACCGCGTCGACATTTGAGCTCAGAACGTAAAGATTCGAAAGATTTGGTCCACCAGGGCATTTTAGCAGCCCATGTGCACCAAATCTCACAACCAAGATACGATTGCATATATTTAAACAAATTGTGACAATTACCTTAAGATTGTCCCGGTAACTGTTGTAGATAGCAGCAAGGACAATACTCATGAAGATGTAAAGAAGGACAAGTAGAACTATGATGAAGAATAGTGCCTCCCAGTTACTGAAATCATAGGCTGGCATCCTGAAAATATGAAAAAAGTACATTCATTAATGCTGAAACCTTATTTTATGATCCTAAGACGGTTGTATTACTTTTACCATCAACAAATAAGAAGTCATCAATTTTATCAAATGCAAACTTCGGATCGATTAAATGTATTTCTCTATTCACCCGATTCTGGGAGTGTTTACCTTCCTCTAATTTTCTTTGATAATTTATGAAGCATATATGCAGTTTCATTTACTATCTATAAATTTGTATACTGCAAAAAAATGCTATCATTTGCTTCAACCCCCTCCTCGTTACTGCAATGGTGCTGTGATCAATGGGAGATTTTTTTAAAACTTAGAATTATTAAACTCTGCACAAACTTAAAGAATTCAATCCAGAGATATACTGTATATACCACCTAAACTTCTCTCGATATATTATATATCGATTTCTTTTGATCATGGTGTTAACGGAAATATATTGTGATGAAGCAATTCCAATATATTACGATAGATATTTTATCGATCTCAGCTAGCGAATTCAATACAATAAAATAACCAGTTCAGCACGCCAAGCTACATAAAATATTCTTTTTGACTAAGTAACAAGACTTCATATTAGAATGAGGAGAAATGGCTTGCTATAATGTTCATCCGAAATGAACTGACTTCAGACGAAAATCGAAACCAGTTTTCGGCTCAACGGTGACTTAAACTTTTACAGTGCGAAGTTCACCTCAAAGATGCTTCTACGATATCGCTATGAATACGTATTTACAAGGAGGGAAACAATAGAAAAAGCATAGCTACTCTTCATTCTGTTTATAAGGAAAGACAAAAGTAATCTCTCGGACGGAGCCATTATTGCATTACAAATCGAAATCCCTCGCCTATTTCATCCTCTGAAACTAAAGTATTACAGTCTGCCACAAGCTCTTCTTGATATACCAAATATTAACGATAAGCATTTCGTTTCGGTATAGATTTTCTTTGAAAATTAATCTCCTTAACTTTAGTTTTCTTCATTTATCTTTCTTTTCTTTTTTTGTGAGATGTAGCTAAAATTTCATGAAAGCAGGATATTTTTAACTTCGTGTTTGACAGTCTTATATTTTAAAATACACAACTATGGGATATGAATGTGCAAGAAGTTAAGTAAAGTATTTAACTAGATATTGACATTTTCCAGGAGGACTGGAAGAAATTATAAGAGAATCTATTTTAATTACGGAGCAAATCAAATCTATTAGAAGATATATCTACTTACATAACATCAGGGTTATTGGCTGTCGTCACCAAGACATATAATTGCCAGATACTTTCGATATAATTCGTAAAATACGGGGTTCCATCGGGAAAATGCAAATGTCTGTCGATACAACAAAAGTGATATGTCATGAATTGTCTCATTTCATATAGCTATCGGATTCGAAAATATAAGAAAAGTAATGATCA
>NC_068984.1:44640117-44640337 GCF_001194135.2 Octopus bimaculoides | reverse complement strand
ATACGAGCAGTAGAGATTAAATAATACCCTGCCCTGATAGTCTTCCAGTATAGGGAGGTAAAAAAAAGTAAATAAAAATACAAGGGAAATAACTTACGTCTTACTAGTATCATCCGTACTACTCTGTTTATATATAAATCTCACACGTGATTGAAGTTAACAGTTTATAAATAAATCACACACGTGATTGAATATCATAGTTTCTTATGAGAGATCGAAA
>NC_068984.1:44635399-44640107 GCF_001194135.2 Octopus bimaculoides | reverse complement strand
CGTAAAACATTAATGAAAAATGTGGCCCCCGTTTTAAAATAGATCCAGCTCATGTGTCCAGACATGGTGTTGGTAGGATGCCCGCACCACTTTGACGACAGGCTGCAGTATCGAATAATCAGTGACATCAGTTCCTTGTATCGATACTGTTCATGGTAGAGTGAGATGTTGGTATGAGTCAGCTCAATCGTCATTCAGTGGCTGGAGAAGCGGCTATAGTCGTTTTTTACATGGGTGTGACCAAATTCAATGGTGTTACGTTACAATTTATGTTGAATGATGATCAATGTGTGGGCTGTATTTTATACGAGCAGTAGAGATTAAATAATACCCTGCCCTGATAGTCTTCCAGTATAGGGAGGTAAAAAAAAGTAAATAAAAATACAAGGGAAATAACTTACGTCTTACTAGTATCATCCGTACTACTCTGTTTATATATAAATCTCACACGTGATTGAAGTTAACAGTTTATAAATAAATCACACACGTGATTGAATATCATAGTTTCTTATGAGAGATCGAAAATGCCTCGTGGAAGACCGGCTGCACAACTTATTGTTCCTCAAAACGAAATCCTCACTCGTCAATTAAAAACGAAAGAAACTATGGTATTCAATCATGTGTGTGATTTATATTATAAACAGTTAGTACGAATGATACTAGTAAGACGTAAGTTATTTCCCTTGTATTTGTATTTACTTTTTTTACCTCCCTATACTGGAAGATTACCCCCTACCCTTGTTTGTGAGGGACAAGTAGGCCAAGGATGATATAACTGGATTATCAGCGGCCAGTAGCTTGAAGTTCATTAACAGAGCGTTCTTCTGGTACCAATAATGATATAGGCTATGGTAAAGGTAGTTAACCAAGATGTTATGCAGTGAGATGGAACAGGTGAACTAACAGTTGCGAATAGAACATTTTAACAAATCAACCATGTCTGCAGCAATTTCTGCATAAAGAAATTGTGAATAATACATTTTTTTTCAATTAATCACTTTCTAAAATATTACGTCAGGTTTTTAAAAATCTGCGGCACCTCTATACAGCCCATACGGTGCACTGTTTTAGAGTCACTGCTTTCTTGTTTCTATCAGTTTACCACCCCTTCTCTATTCCTATAATGCAGTCCTTTGTGTGATAACACTAATCAGTAGTATCTTATAAAGAAATATGGAAATACCAAGAAGTAGTTCACATACCTGTGAGCGTAAAGTTTCAGCGCTAAAAGACTGAAGAGACAGAGTGTAAGGGTGAAGAGAATAAAGATGTTGAACACCTCAGGTAAGGCTCGGCGTATGTTCCGAAATGCTTGACGCATCTAGAATAGCAGGAAAAAGAAAAGCGAGTAGAATATACAGATCTTAAACACGTTATTCAAAGCTTCAAAATCCATATATATATACATGTATAGATAAACGTATATACACAGAATTGACAAGGTGTTGGAATGCCAACCGAAGAGTCAGTGGTTCTTATTGATTGTAGTTTAGTCTTAGATGAACCCTGAGAACGGGCAGACCTCTGGTCGAAGGAATTATAACAATGACCATTCTGTCGTTATTTCAGGACTACATCATCTAATTTAGAACAATGCTATCCACTGTCTCAATTTTATGAAATTATGGCATTATTTGAAAGAAACTTGACTTATTTCTTGCAGATAGAACAACTACTTTTCACTGGCTCTTCACTGATCCGGTTTCCAGTTCAACTTTGTGGCCAAAAAACAATAAACAGTCCTCAATTAGTCTGGTTCGTACATCTAAAGCTAGATGGACGAAAACCTCATCGCTATATATAATGACTGTACAGTATTACTGGGCACTATTTCCTTGTCGTACAATCTTCATTTCAAATAGTAAATTAGCTTAAATGTAGACGATGCAATGCTAACTTAACTTGCTCCAGAAACATCACAGATTTCGTTTCCAGTAATCCTCTTGTGACCCCGTTGATTTACAAGATACACCATTTGATACCATAAATAGAGTAGAACTTACCAAATATCAATAAATGTTCTACAAAGCCTTTACGTGGTCACTCGACTTGTTAGAAATAGCAGCCAAATCTTCCTAAAATCATACCCTCCCATCTAAGAAAAGTACAATGTGATTCTAGATTCCCCACAAATACGAAGACGAGATGGTTATGGATGGAATGTCGTTGATCATAGGTTTTGCTCAATCAGAGATGACTTGTTCAGCTGAACATGAACATTTAAGTAGTTTTATATGTTTTTGTCTTACCTGTCTACCTTCTGGGAAATTAACGATTAGAAACGGCCGAAAGGCTCGAGACCACCGTACTGCTCCAATTGGTGCGAAAGTAATCCACATGCTGTAGATGAACATGTCAACAATAGTAAGCTGGAAATACAAAGAAAGTGGCAGGTTCCGGTTGTTTAGAACTGGAGGAACAATATATACAAAGGTTGGTGGAAATACAGGTCTAATATTTGATTTCGTTCATTCTGCGAGGATGAAAAGCAAAACATCTCATACGTTGAAATGAACTCGCAACAATAAAGTAACTAAAAGAGAACATCAAGCACGACCCGACTCACGACCTACTCTGTACCAAACTCACCACACCTATAACCCGCGGGACTAGCTGAATGGCACGCGTAACGAAAAATTACCTTGAATTATTCTAGTAGTCAGGCCTGTCTGATTAATGAACGAGATCTCATGCGGTCCGCTTCTCATAAACGGTTTTCCTGTTCGATTTAAGCTAAGAGAGTAGTATTAAATATAAATGGTTCACTGAACTTACCACCAATATTACAATGAGGACTATGTGCTTTGTATCTCTCCAGAATTTCTCCATTTCATCAAAATATGCTGTGTGGATGATTCGAATGAGAAATATAACAAGACAGAACAACTCTAGTAGACTTGTAGCCTGCAATAGACGGAAATTACATTAGAAGAGAAACGTGCAAAGGCATGCTGGAGGATTCCCCGACAGCTTTGACAACATTTAGATATATTAACTCAGGGGTTTTCAAACTGTGGTCCGCAAGGGCAAGACAGGGGGTCCGTAAGGGTAGCAAATACTTTTTATGGGCAATTTGATTTTATATATTTTTTTTAATCGAAATCTTTTAATTGACAATAAACCTATTTGTTAAATACTGTTAAATAAATAAATGTAAAAATATGTTATTTTAAGTAAATATTTATGTATAAATTTCATAAGCGTTTATAAGGAGGTCCCTAAGATAAAGCCTGAAATATAAAGGGGTCCGCAAGTCAAAAAGTTTGAAAACCCCTGTATTAACTGACAAAATGAACACACACACGCGTGCGCTAAAACAAACCAGAATAGACAGACACCATCTGAAAGAAAGCATCTACAAGTTATGGGTGCTGTTTTTTTTTTTTCTCCAACTAAAAAATAAAAAGTGATCACCCAACCAGCTAGAAGTAGCAGCCAAATCTCACGCGCACACGTGCGTATATGTGTGTAGATGCAAATTTTGTGTATACGTCATTACAAGCACTTTCGGAGTGTGCGATAGAATTTTTCACTCTGTATGCTGTGTGAGAGTTTGTGCATATTTTCTTCAGTTACAATGAATATCTATAGGTGCAGGCGTGGATGTGTGATAAGAAGCTTGCTTCCCAACCACATGGTTCGGGGTTCAGTCCCACTGCGTGGCACCTATGGTTATGTTTTCTGCTATAGCCTCGAGCCGCCCAAAAACTTGTGGGAAGATTTGCTAGGCGGAAACTGAAAGAGGCCCGTCGTGTACATATCCATCCTTCCACCTACCTACCTACCTACCTACCTACCTACCTAGATAGATAGATAGATAGATAGATAGATAGATAGATGTGTGTCCACACCACTTGACAACCGATGCTAGTGTGTTTACGTCCCCGTAACTTAGCAGTTCGGCAAAAAGTCACCGATAAAATAAGTACCAGGCTTTGAAAAATGTCAGTCGATACATTCGACTTAAAATTCTTCATGCCCCAGCATGGCCGCAGTATAAAGACAAACAAGATAAATCAAAATATCTACCTACCTACCTAAGTCAACCTTCTCCACCCCCACCCCCACCATCATTGTCTATCATCTGCATCAACATAACAGCCATCGATCCAAAACCAATACAACTACCGCCATTACAAACCCCAACATCTCCTTAATGACCAACAACAGCACCAACAGTATAAATAAGGTAAGTAATTTTGTCTATAATTAAAGACAATCGTATAGGATAATATGGTACCCCAGTGTATTTTTAAAAGGGAATGAAGTGTTTTTGATTTTAGGTTAATGAGGATTGACCTGAGATGAAACACCAATAGCAATACTATTAACAAGAATAATATAACCTTCGTCAACACCAGCAATACCCACCGCCAATAACAAAACCAATAAAATCAACACTATCACCACGACTATCAACCCACTAACTTTTGATTAACCAGCTGCTAAGAACAATAATGGTATTTGCAGGATACCAATTTCTGTGGCTTCATATGTTGTACGTCAACACTACGTTTTCCTTGAGGGGGGGGGGGAGCATTTTTAGAACTCAAGTCAGATGTGGAAGGGGCGAAATGCCCATGAATCAGTAACTCTTCAGCTAACTGTTATTATTCAGTACTTCCTTCCATCTCAATTCTGTTCTTACATCAATAGGAATAAGACAATTTTGGGCTCTCACAAAACAGTTCTTTACCGGTACTATATA
>NC_068984.1:44625805-44634872 GCF_001194135.2 Octopus bimaculoides | reverse complement strand
ATATATATATATATATATATATATATATATATATATATGTTTGTTGTGAATAACTTGATCACCGCCACTGCTGGAGTTACCTACAATTGAAATTGTCTGGAAGGAAGCCATCAAGTGGAAATGAAAGTGGTTATGAGAAAAGGAGCTACCAATGGGTCGAACTGGATATTAAACATGACGTTTTCAAAAGGCTTGTTGCGAGAAAAAAATAAAGTCATCCGCATTGCAAAAACGTTAAAGCTTGCAACCTCTACAGCTGAAAAAATATGTGACACTAGAGAGAAAATTAAGTCGAGTGCTCATGAAGTTATTCCTTTTACTGCTCGGAGGTTTGCTTTTTCGTAAATTTACAGTCAAACTTAATAGGAAACCGTTCTTGAATGCATGAATCAATGGCCTGACTCGACGTGACGTGCTGATAGGCACGGTAATAATTAGAAAAACAACCCAGAGTTTGTGTGAAGATTTGTAAGAATAAGAGATGAAACTTAAAAAAAAAATTCTGGATAACAAATGCTGGTTTGAAAGGTTTAATATGCGCTTGAATTTTCACATGAAAATGATTGTTGAAGCTACCACAGCTGACTCAATGGCATCTGTTTTTAATCCCGAGCAACTGAAAAAAAAAAAAACAATGATTGCTAAATGGAGCTACGCACTAGAGCAAATATACAATATTGAAAGTTCACTTTTCTGGAAGCTCATGCTTGCTAGAACTTGTTTCTCGAGAAACACCAGGATTTAAAGTTTACAAAAATCTTCTGACACTTCTACTGGGAAGAAATGCTGTTGATGACATGAAATTAAAGCTTTTATCACCTTGAAAATCCAAGGGCTTTCAAGGGCTACGCAAAGTTTAATTTACTTTTGATTCTGAGTTCAAATAAGTAGGTATTGATGACTAAGAGCTGTTTTACAAGCATTTTTTGTCCTGCTGTAGAATGATACTGCGCCAGATATATTTCCAAAAGCACGGCTCCTTTTAGATTCTACAAGCCACCCTTATGAACCTAAATGAACTTTGTAAAGAGTAGAATATATCCCCAAGAATACAACTTTGCACACAGGATATAATTAATAATACAAATAAAGTTAAATGAACTTACCCAAAATGGTAATTCGAAGCCAGGAACCGCTGGTTTCTCAAAGATACACAATGATAGGTTCAACACCAAGGCTAGATAAAGAAGTCCTCGTTGGTGCCAACGTGAGTAAAATATGTAAGATCTGAAATACAGGTTTGTTAAGAAATTGACAAGATACTACTTCAACAAATCACTCACATGCACACATCTAAGTATCCGTTGTGTTCCGCTTGCAAATACATACACATTCTTCAGCTTGTGATACTTAGTTCTATTCACTCACCTCACCTCACCTCACCTCCTCTCTCTCTCTCTCTCACTCTCTCACTCTCTCCCTCTCGTATCGCTGAAGGTGATAGGTTCTGGTTAAAACAGCTTGTAATTAGTTATGTCCCTTCATATTCTGAGTTGAGATTCCGCCAAATTCTGAGTTGAATAAACACCAGTGAAAGCACCGGCGGATTTTGAATCAACATTACTCCTGCCCTCAGTGTAGGTAGCTAAAAGGAAACTCCTTTATTTACAGTTTGAAGTCTATCAATTTTTGTTTAGCTCCAAACATGCTCCGGGTGAACAGATCTATTCTCAGCGGAATTTAAACTGCAGCCAACCTATCTGTTTTTCCAGGCAGTGGGCTTTCAGAATTACTTTATGTGCCCTTCCGTTTAAAACATCGGAGTGTCATTTGAAAGTGGGGTTGGTTACTATTTCTAGCAAACTGATGCCCTCATGTAGTTTACTTAATTGTTGTTGAGACAGCAAATCTATGATCAAAAAGCGTTCTAGCTTCGTCTTTTTTTTTTTTTTATCTAGGATCGCTTTGTTTAGTGTGACCTTCATTTTTAAGACGAATGTGGTTTGAGAGAATTAGGTTGATACAATGCACAAAGGCTTCTTCATTAACTTTGGCTTAGGTGTTGTTGTCGGTGGTGATTATGTAATCATCTTTACAAACATGACGACAGTTAAGGGACTCACCATTATAAACTCCACCACATCACAACCATCGAGCCTATCGTTACCACAGTCCGTGGTCACTACAACCACTGCAACTGTTATTGCCAACAGCCTGGTTTAACAATTATGAGCGTTACTACATTTTATATTCTTACAGTGCATCCTAAATACAAATAGAGTTGTAACAGACTTAGTGTACTTTTGTTGTCAATAACAGGACAAATATCCTCCTGCAATATTTTGAAAACTTTGAAGATAAAATATTGAAAACTACATTTGTTTTTACATACAAATAATTAACTCAAGTTAGACTGGAGTTATCCCCCTTCACATAACATGAGATATATTGCATACAAAAAGGTATTATATTTTAAGTGGGAGAAGGACAAGACAGGGATTGCCCAAACAGCATTATAACTCCTTGCGCAAAAATATCTTAAGTAAATATTGAGAATCATTTAATTCGAAGGTCTAACCATCCTGCCATTTTTCTAAACTTAGAAACAATATAGTGAATAAAACACTAATCACCTTACGCAAGATTTTCTGAAATTCATGTTTCGTGCATACTTGGCATCATTTATCAATGTTGCAGCAACCAGGAAATCCTGTGAGAATCAATCAGATGACATTTCGATGAATAACTAATCAATCACTCTCATTGATCCGTCAAATATAAAACAAACAGATTGAGAAGAAGTTTTGGCATATATTCATACATTTACTTGCTTTTAAATAGGCACAGGACCAAATCAGATAGAGGATTGAAATATAATCGATCAAATTTTATCTTAATACATTACTGGTATATAATTTATCGATGTCGGTGCATCACTGAAACTCGAAATTAAATGCTGCAAACCACTGAGCTTAGCAATCAAAAGAAATTTAATTCCATCCTTAAAATAGTGTTGGATATGGATGAAATAATAACGGACAGATCAAATACAACGTAGTAATTAATTTTGTCACATTTATCTTATCAAGTGGAAACCTGTGCCTCGAACTTCATGGAAAGGGACTACGTTATATATTGAATTTGTGTGAAATCGGATGGCATTCCCAATTATCATTACTCAAGTCTTCCAGAATCAATAAGATTAATACCAGTAATATGTTTACTCACTCCTGTCGTCTACATAAACTGTTTAAATTTGCAAAACGTGTGTGGCTAACTATGGAAAAAGATCTATTCTCTTCTATTAGATTTATTTTACACAATGAAGGGAAATAATTTCTATTGTAAGGGACATGATTACTGTTTCATTTCTTTCCTCCTTTAATGCTTTTATTAAATTAATTAATTACGTCTGTTGTAATTAATGTACGATATAGCTCTCAATTACAAGTAGGGGACACATGCTTCAGGTATATTTTGACTCATTAGAATTCATCGACTTCACTGTGCTTTCATGTAGGAGAATCACTAAATATACGCTATTGCACACACGTGAAAAGAGTAATTATTCAAACAATGGATAACTCTTAGATGTCATCTGCATGAAAAAACTAGTCATTATATTTGAAACGCTAACTAGAAAGAAATTATGAGTAGAAGGCATAAACTTCGCCAATGTCACTATAACACATGAAGACGAAATCGTCCGTGATAACATGACGGTTTCATGGGCTATTTATGTCACATCTTGTCAGTTGTTACTTACATCTTCCTGTCGCTTTGAATGATCCAGTGCATCGAACGTTACAGGATTAACATCATCAAGTGGTATATCCATAACCGATTGCCCAGAAGTGACCGAGTTCTCCTCCATCTTTCTTCTCAGATCGGTCATGCTAACTGTAGAGACTGCTTGCTTTCACTGCGACGAAAGTAAATGGAAATTAAAAGAGGAAAAACTTTTGTGGTGTTATACTCAAAACAAATTATTCATACATACATGCCTCATATTACATTCATTGATCATATATGAGAGTGCTGCTGCTTCACTTATTTAGACAAAATCTAAATAAGAAAAGGAAGACCTTTCAGCTGGTTAGAAATACAGTGACTCTTCAATATGCTATCAGTTGCACACCAACGTTCATTGTCTTCTATCTGTATCTTTTAACACAATCACGGCGACTTCTGCTTTTCTTTCTGAAATAGCAAACTGTAAACCAACTTTGTTATAGACCATCCGATGTACTCGTCCCTCATACTATCAATCCTGTTATGTCTTTTCTAAAAACATTGAACTACAACTCTTTGTACTTCTCTTTACTTCGTGTTTTCCTGAAGAGTAACAATCTGCCGAGGATCAAGCTAAAAACCACGTAGATCCAACAAGTCACTACAGAAGGTTTATTGTACTTATCTGCCTTCTCAGACTAAAATATAAATCAAAGTTTATAACATTTTTGTGTTTGAAAAGGTTATTACCACTGGATTTCGATTTAGTTTTTACAAGAGTAATCATCTTGCGTTAGAAATTAACTAAAACAAGATGATTAGAGCTCGAACCAGGTTTAGCGATATTTTTGTGTTGTACTTACAAAACAACAGCAATGATAAGAGTAATTTATAAAATACACGGTCATTAAAGAGGCTACTAATTTTGTTTAATGTGATAATTACTGCATTACAGGCATGATTTAAAAAAAATTTATTTTCTATATACCTGTAGGAGGACTTGGTCTCTAAAGTACATGCTTAGGAATCACTTGTCAGTTGGTACCCTATTATACATATTTACACCTAAGCGGACTTGACCAACTGAAAGTGGCGCGTTTTGATCTCAACTCAGTTGTCTGTATTCTCCTATAATGATTTTTGACATTGGAATAAGGCCACAGTGTTTGTGGAAGAGCTTAGTCAATGAAAATGAAATCGACCCTGGTACATCATTTTATCGATTCCAGAAGGCTGAATGGCAATGTTGGCATTGGCTAGATTTGAACTCTTAATGTAAAGAGATGTAACTAGATATTGCAAAAGCATTTCGTCCGACGCGCTCTGCTTCTACCAATCTGCCACACTCACATAATACAACAACAACAATTCATAGTAATTTTTTATTATTCTTAAACGATGAATGCCACACAGAAACGTGCCAGTTTTCACTCCTAGTTCAATTAACTTCAGTCGCGCTGATAATGCTTTTGACAAAGGCTTGTTAGTCGCAATTTCTCATCCAGAGGAATGAGCTTGAGTTACACAATATGAGATTGATTTGACAAAAAAAAAAAAAAAAAAAAAAGAGCAATAAAATGTACTAATTAGGTGCAATTTATTATTTAGGCCACAAATCTCTAACTAATCGGAACTTAACGCTACATTAAAGTACATTACATTGCTTTAATAACTTAATCGGAAGGAGAAAGTCACAACTTTTTTAGAGTGAAGATGAGTGTGTAACATTAATGCTTTTCTTCAAGGGACAATCATGAGTGATATAAGTTAAACTATTTCGTTCGCTTTAGCCACCAGTCACAGATAAACTATAATGACATTCCTTACCAAAGGAAGGAGAGAAGAAAAAGAAAGAATTCCCAGAACTGCTTCAAGGAATAGCCTTTCTTATAAGGGATATAGCAGTAAATTTGTTATGTAATGGATATGGGGGTAACGGTGATTTGAAATGTATCAGTACCACAAGTGAAACAAAACAGGAAGAGAATTTTTTCAGGATTTTGTTTAGTTTACAGTTGCATTGCTGTTAATGATGTTTTTTAATTATTTTGGACTGACACAAACTCTGAGGAATTTCTTATTTTAAAAAATGGTGTTGTGACATTCACTGCTCTTAGAAATAATTTAGGAAATATAAGTTAAATGTATAGTGAATACACGTAGACACAATGGTGAGGCTTCTTAGATGCTTACCTTCATTCTACGACACACGCTTAACAGGTAATTTTTCCTTACATATAAGAGGAGGGAAGTATTAGAAGGCAAAGATAGCAGAAGCACAATCCAAGATATTCGTAATTTACCGATGTTATCAAATTTACTCAAGTGAAAGCAGTTCCAACCTGAAACTGAGTAATATAAAATGCAATTTCAACGAGAGTGAGATTTTTTATTCTCTCAAATTTTTCTTTTTTTTTTTTTTTTTTAAAGAAAGGAAAATAAGTCATTTGACATCAGTAAGCTTCTGGTTTTAATTTCGTCAATGTTGTAAATGATAATAACATCAACCGAATTTGAACATACGAGAGTGGGAAATCAAACTGGATAACACAAAATACCCATTCGTAGGCCTCTTTGCTTCTGCAAGTTTTATTTGATTAACTAAAGACCCAGCTACAGTTATAGAAACTAGTTTCAAGTCAGTTTCATTCAACTAAGCTAAAGTAGATACGTAATCGGCCGAACAATTTGGCATGAACTATTGATCTGTTTTTCTTTAATACAAAGTTTTTGTATATTCAAGGACCATACTACACCGCCCTACAAGCTGTTAGTAACTCTTTGAGACGAAGCGTGACAGCCTTCACGTGCATTCTCTCTGCGGTTCAGTCTCTTCCTGTATAGTTGTTGTTTAAACTCTTGTCGGCCCGAATAAAGCAGACACATCTCTTATCAAATAATTAAGAACGGTATTATCAAAAGTCATACCAGTCATTTACAATATTGTCTTTTATTGTGGAATACACCGGACAACATTACACAATGTGTTCTGTTTTTAGTAACGGTAGAGGATGGTTTGAGAGAGATTTAACAACTCCCTCTAATATCACTACCCTACGATTGATAGAACAGTCAGAACATCGGATAAAATGCCTTGCAGTATTTAGCTACGTTGGGAATGTGTTCAACGTTGAAATCAAAGGTTCTGGTTAGAATTGATAAAACAGGTACTAATCAAGCAGTAATATCAATGTAATCGACTACCTGCTTTCCCCAAAATGTATAACCCTGGGCTAAATTTAGAAACAATGCTTTCAAATTCTGCGCAAGACCAGCATTTTTCGGGGGGATTGGGTAGGTCGATTATATCGACCCCAGCGTTCAACTGGTACTTATTTTATCGACCCCAAAAGGATGAAAGATAAAGTCAACTTCGGCGGATTTTGAACCCAGGACATAAAGGCAGACGAAATGCCGCTAAGCATTTTGCCCGGCATGCTAACGATTCCGCCAGCTCGCTAAACATCATTTATCACCAGCGAAGGTGGGAAACTATCACGAGGTCTCGAGATCATACGCGAACGTCAACAGTTGGACAGAAGACGACTGTATTGTGGTCACACAGTCGTCTTCCCTCCAATTGCCGACGTTCGTACGTTTCTAAATACTATTAGCATTGTAAGTAAACTGAAACATCTTCAACTGAAAACCACTCGCTTAGAACCAATATAATGTTCTATAACAGACAGTGTTTATAAAGATTTCTAGCATAAACACAAAGTCTTTAATTAGTGAAAGGATAAAATCGAATATATTAACTCAAATATTTGATTGTTACTTTTATTCTATTGGGCCCGGAAGGATAATAAGTTGACATCGGCTCAATTTGATATCAGTATGACCAGTAATATTAATCCAGTTTCTAAGGCATTATTTAAATACAGAGGTCCCGATGCATCTACGTACCGATGTTTCTACAGTGCACACTCGTAAGGGTTAGTTTTAGGTTTAGTTTTTAGGATTAGTTTTTGTATCGGAATCTTTGTATTTAAGTAGTACCCTTAAGGGACCTCTGTATTTAAGTAGTACCGTTTCTAGTATAAGAACAATGTCACACATTTTGAAAATAGGGTGCAGTTGATTTAATCAGTATAGTAATTCCATTTCCATTTCTGTTATATCATAGGAATATATATTGGCCCTTTATTTCATCGACCTTAAAACAAAAAAAAAAGAGAAATACAATTGATCTTAGTGAAAAAAATCAAAGCTTTATAGTCCAAGTCATTTTGCCCGTACACCGATCTAAAGGTTTGTAATACTTGTCCGAAGTTATCTCGTTTTGAGAGTGGTATCGGTAGATTAAATCATTCCGAGTACTTTGCTGGTACTTATTTCATTGATACCTGGAAATATTAAAGTTAAACCAAACCCGACAATATTTGAACTCAAAATACAAACAGGTGTAACAACCACAAGACATTTCGTCCAATGCTCTACTGATTCCGCAATTCATTCTGATTTCTTTGAATAAGTAGAAAGTTAGTACTTAGTATAAACATTTTGATTAAATCAGCTTGAATATAAATGATATCAATATATGGCTGGTACTTTGATCTGTACATAAATCTCCAGGTTGACAAAAACATGTCGACTCTATTGGACTTAATATTTCCATTTTACATAGAAAGTTTATGCATGATATGAAGGACTTAGAAATTATGAGAAATAAAAAGTTAGCTACAAACAATTTGTTGGTGAGGGGAAAATTATCAAAAACAGAAAAAAAAAACAAGAAAATCGATGTTTCTCTAACAAAAGTAACATACATTCTACATGAGTGTATATGTAGCCATCATTAATGACTTGCTAATTAATAATGCCCACCCCAGGACACCGGAGAAAACAATGCATGAAATCCCCTACATACACAACCGCGACGTACATAGATTAGTGTTTGGCCCCTAGGCCTGTTAGGCCACCAAATAATCGCCCCGTGTGTTTATGCTTGTAAGTGGCACAGCCCCACCCACCAACTTCATCGCACATGAACTATCATAAATATACATTTATACATCATGTAGACGATAAATTTAAGTGATTGGTGAAATGTGAACGGTTAAAGGTCAGAGTATTATTAAGCAATAAAGTTTCTGAATAGGTGTTTAAAAAAGCCTGAAGGAAAAATATTTATACATACATATATACACAATGAATGAAACAAGAATGATATATACAGGGTGTCCACAAAGTTTTGGGTACATGGAGTAAATAAAATCATGACAAACAATTAAATATAAGAAATAATAATTTCTTAAAGTATGTGTTAATCCCCATGTACCCAGATTTGGTGGACACCCTGTACATCACATACCTATGCACACAAGCACACGTGTGTATACGCCCGTGTTTACAAATGCGCACATATATATATATATATATATATATATATATA
>NC_068984.1:44618092-44625551 GCF_001194135.2 Octopus bimaculoides | reverse complement strand
CCTGGGTGAAGGCCCGACCTTCCGGGTTCTTTTGAAGGGATTAGACAAACTGAAGGACCGCTGCAACAAGTGTGTGAATCTGAGAGGGGAACATGTTAAATAAAATCATTATTAACTGATCCTCCTGTATTTTCTTTTATCCAAAGCCAGGAACTTTTCAGCACCCCTCATACATATATATATATATATATATATATATATATATATATACGAAGTATGTATAGTTACCTCATCAAGCTAGAGAGACGGGAAGAAAGAAAGGTAAAATTCCAAAATCCAAACCACCGTATTTCTACTGTTTCTAACCAGCTGTGATGATCCGCCCACTTTTTCGTTAAGAGTAATAGGACAAGGACAGCCTTAAACGAGATATGATGGTTATAGCTGTACTGCCTGTCGTTGTTGTAACTGTTGTTGTTTTGGTGCTGTTAGTGTCAGACTGTTAGTGGATAAGTATGATAATAATAGTAAACGTCAAACTGGCTGAGATGATGTGTTGGTAAGAGAGTTTCTGATAGGATTGGAGAAGGTAGAGAGAACAGAAGAGAAGACAGCAGAAGTTTTATGGTGCTGGTGACGACACAGACATGAAGGTGGTGGTGTGTATCAGCTGGTAGTTATAGTAAAGTCGTCAGAGAGAACCCCCCCAAAAAAACGTCTATCCTCGTACAAAGGCCATAACATGACAAGCTAGAGTAGTGGTTTTGATAGTGTTGTTGTTGGTGGGGGATGGAATGAGAGGACGAGGGCAGCGGTGGTGGGGGAAAGAGTGATAAGAAGACAGAGTATGAAACGAAGGGGAGGAGGTGAAAAAGAAGTAACCCAGGACACAGGAAAAAGTGAAGAAGTAGTAGTAGTAGTGAGAGAGAGAGAGAGAGAGAACACGAGCTGAGAGGAGGACGCTCGATAGTTATTGCTGATGCAGCGGATGGATAAGATTTCCAAACTTTTGGTGAGTTTGCATGCAGCGCGCGCGCGCGCACATCTTTTACCTGTTTCAATCACTGATCTGCGGCCATCTTGGAGCACTGCCTTGAACATCAGCTTAGTCGAACAAATATTGACCCTAGTATTTTTCAATGGGTTTCCTTTTTTTTTTTTTTTTTTTTTTTTTTTTTTTTTTTTTTTTTTTTTTATTTTTATTTTTGCCAAAACTGCTAAGCTACAGAGACGTAAACAAACCAGCACCAATTGTAAGGCCGGGTGGAGAACATACACAAACATAAGTTAAAAAGCGCATAATATATATGTAAACACAAACATACGGGTTTATTTATATATATGTGTGTGTGTGTATGTATGTATTATATATCTCTCTCTCTCTCTCTCTCTATATATATATATATATATGTGTATATATATGCATTTAAAATACAGAGATGCCTATAATAGGACATCTAATCCGTTAGAAAGAGAAGCAAAAAAAACTCTATACCACAAAAATAGGGATAATTTCGAAAGAGAATGAAAAATAAAATGTCCTATTATAGGCATCTCTGTATTTTAAATGAATAATTTATAGTCTATTGACTAATTTTTATTCTCGCTGGACCACTGGTGGTAAATTAAATTTCTAAAATTTTTTTTGCTGCCCTATGATTTATTAATAATGTATATATATGCATGTATTTATGTATCTCTATATATTTATGTATGTATGTATATCCCTTTAGTATTCACTTTATTCTGTTAAAAGTAATATTTATTCACATGGTTTTGCATTATCTCATAGCTTTTAGATTTTGATGAAGTAACTGTTAATTTTTGGAATGGTATTGTACCGTTAGGGTGAGAGGCCACATCTGGCCAATTTGAACATAAAGCAGGTGGAATATTTTGGCCACATACGGCTGGTGAAAATGCTAAAAAGATATATTATGCGTTTCTTTCTTCCGTTTCTTTCTTAACAAAAAAAAAACAACTAAATACTGTTTATAAATAAATAAAGGACCGAACCAGTGCGTGTGTTTATTACCGGCATAATGCCTCTCCCAAGGTTTAATAGTATTTCTTTCAGCACACGTATTCACATCAAGAATCTTGCACACCAAATACACATACGAGATATATTATGTTTATTATGATATTCGTAAATAAATGGAAATAAAACGAAGTATAGCGTAAAGAATATTATATGTGAAGTAGAAAGAACCTTATGATCATTTATAAATTAAGATATTATTATTATACTTGGTTTTCTGAGTCACTTTCACTAGCACTAGACTTGCACTTGTAGACGCAACCGCCGATTCACAAGCACTCGTAGAAGGACTTGTAGATTTCTTTCTTAAAAGACAAGTCTAGAGTTGTTTGCTTAAACGGATGTTTTTTTTTTTCGCTCTCTATAAATTTCTCAGTAACACGCAGAAGCATGTCGTTCAAAATTTGGATCTTGTGCTTGAAAAATAAAACTCGTACACCCGAGGTCTCCTAAAGCGATTCCTCGTAAAGTGGGGGTTTAATTGTGTGTGTGTGTGTGTATGTATATATATATATATATATATTCTTTTATTTTTTTTTACACATTTCAGTCATTTGACTGTGGCCATGCTGGAGCACCGCCTTTAGTCGAAGAAATCGACCCCAGCACTTATTCGTTATAAGCTTGGTACTTATTCTATTGATCACTTATGCTGAACTGCTAAGTTTCGGGGACATAAACACACCAATATCAGTTGTCAAGCGATGGTGAGGGGACAAATACAGACACAAAAGCACACACACACACACACACACATACACACACACCTTTCAGTTTCCAGCTACCAAATTCACTCACAAGGCTTTGATCGGCCTGAGGCTATAGTAGAAGACACTTGCCCAAGGTACCACACGGTGGGATCGAACCCGGAACATGTGGTTGGGAAACAAGCTTTTGACCACACAGCCACGCCTGCGCAGTTGAAGTAGGTACATAAATTGAGACACCTTATTAGGTCTGAGTAACATGCATACTCAGCAATATTAAGTGAATATCGGACTCGGTGCATAAGTGCTGTCCACACGATATTCTTGCAGCGTAAGCAGATAATAAGACCCAGCTGAGTGAAGAAATCCGCTCTTAGTTATTCGGACATGTACTTTACATTAGAAATACTGTCTATAATATTTACGAAGCGTAGATTCCAGGATAGGTGAATAAAATATAAGAGAGTAACAAATAGGTACAGGTGTCAATTCATTAGGGCCGTTTTCAACGACTCCTTATTATATACACAGGGGTTGAACAAAATAATGGAAACACCTAGCATCATAGCATCATAATTTTGAAATATCTATAAAACCGTCAAAAGCTTGTTTATTCTTATGTTTTTTATTTATTATTAGTGTTGCTTAATATGTTTTGCTAAAATTGCTGTTTCTTTTCAGATATCAACAGAAAACGGTAACTAAAATTCATTAAAATGATAGATCCATCGGACTTTCAAAGAGGTCAAATTGTTGATGCTCGTATGGCAGGCGCTAGCGTAACGAAAACAGCCGAAATGTTTGGTGTATCAAGAAGTACTGCCCCAAAAGTAATGACAGCTTTTGAGAAAGAGGGAAAAATCTCCTCGTCGAAACAAAACTCCAGAAGAAAACTAAGACTTTCAGATAGGGATCGTCGGACTCTAACATGAATTGTTAGAAAGGATCGCAAAAGTACAGCTCCCAAAATTACTGCAGAGCTTAATGACCACCTCGAGAACCCAGTTTCCACAAAAACTGTTCGCCGGGAGCTGCACAAAGCCAGATTTCACGTGAAGGCTGCAATTAGAAAATTACTACTTTCAAAAACAAACGTTGCAAAGCGTGTGTGAGTTTGGTGGGGTGTATTATACGGGCGGATACCGCGGTACCTCTCAGTTAAGTTCCAGTTTGCAGCTAACCATATCGGTCAGTATTTAACATCTGTGACTACTATTAGTTGTCAGTCTCTTTGAATTCTTCCAATGGGTGACTCCGTGTTCGCTTCGCTGGACTGTAACATTACCTGGAATATATATTAGTAATAATTATAAAGAGTATGGAGAATTGTTCATCCTCGAAACTTATTTTCTCTCATTTAACAATTATATACAGCATATTATTAAGACCTACACGTAATTGTAAAGTAAGAGTAAATATATTTTGAGGATGAACAAGTCACCATACTCTTTATAATTATTACTAATGTGTGTGTGTGTGTGTGTGTGAGAGAGAGAAAGAGAGAGAGAGAAAACATATTTACAAACAGAAAAGTATGCTGTCAAAATAAATTATATTTTACATATCTTTTTTAAATCACTCTGTCATCCTAATGGAATTCCTTACACACATGCATACACATACGGATACACACGTGCACATACGCACGCACGCACGCACGCACGCACACACACACACACACACACATGCACGCACGCACGCGCGTATCAGACAGTGGCTTCAGCTAAAACTTAAACTTGGTCACAGAATTTAATATTTTATCATATCACAAATTAGTTTGACAGACTGGCCATATACCATTGGTTGAGAATATCAACAACAATTTTGAAGAGGAAGTATTCCGATAGAGCATTTTGTTTGCTAAATATACATTTGGTAGTGTCTCAAATACATAAATAACGAAACAAAAAATCTTCGATTAACAGAATGTCCATATAATTTTTTAACCTTTTAATTAGGATGGAATCCTAACTAAGAAGTTTGAAAGAATTTTAAGGACAACCTTTGTAATTGAAGATTTCCGTCACATTATTTACAAAAGTGAGATTCTAGGCAGCATCCAAGACCCTTTGGAAGCCACCGGTATCTGTAGGAGGTATAAAGTTACCATCAAACCGAAGACCTGACCAGGGTTGTCTTAGTAGTATTAATGGTCACTGAGCTCATCAATGCATTGGATCCTATAATATTTATTTATTGACCGCAAGTCACAGCATACATAGATCATAATTAAGCTCCTAGGGTTCTGAGGCCTCTAGGTAACTGCCCAGTATACCCCTGCCTTAAGACGATGGAAGACCGTCGAATGTTTGAACGGAGTAGACTCCGTTAAATACACCCAAGGTCTATCGGGGGATATAAAACTGGGCGACGGAGGAAGTCTACCACCTAAGCAGGTGATGGCAAGTTTCGAACTCAGAACGCTAAGAACTGGAACTAATACTGCAAGGCAGCCGATTTGACGTTCTTACACTTCCGCCAAACCACTGCTCTGAGTTGGTACTTTTTGTTTTTATCAACACCGAAATAATGAAAGCCTAAATTGACCTTGGCGGGATTTGAACTCAGAATAAAGAGAGTGATAACAAATGCCACGAAGCATATTATTCGATACCATAACAGCTCTGCAAACACAAAATCCACCTGTAAGGGTGTTTGCCATTATTTTATAAAAGAATTGATCAGCTGATGATATTACTAACGATATCTTCCTTTCTTGATTATTTGGATCTTTTTTAAAACGGGGGCCACATTTTTCATTAACGAAACACTTTGAAACTTGGAACACTGGTAGAATGTGTCATATAAAACATCTTTTTCTCTTAGTCTTCTTAAAAAAAAAAAAGAAATCCATAACTTATTCCATGTTAAAGTTGTCGTATTTCTGTAATTTCAACCAATCACTGACGTCCATTCAGCCGATATACATTAAGTGCCGACTACATAAACAAACGATTCTGAAACAATTAACCCTAACCCTAACCCTAGGGTTAGGGTTAGGGTTAAAGCAAATTTAAAATGAAAAAAGCAAATAAAACGAAGGTATGGAGATTAAATACGCTTTACATCGCTTAATCAGCCAAAGGAGTAAATATAAACAACTGAATACTTGTCAGTGATTGGTTGAAATTATCGAAATAAGACAATTTTTTACATGAAATAAATTCGAATACAAAAATATTTTTCTGTTCTATAACACAAAATAGATAAGTATACGAAGTTTGAAAGTCTGTCGGTACCAAAAACACTACGTAAAACATTAATGAAAAATGTGGCCCCCGTTTTAAAATAGATCCGATTATTTTTTGTAGATTTTAAGCCCACCTAGAGGAAGTTTTTGTTGTCATGTTGCAAGATAATCTTGGGTTTCGAAGTTTTTCAACTCACTGTATCTCGTATGTGACTGCCGTATGCACCATAGGCTGTTAACTTGATATGAGCCAAATAAAGAAAAGAAGAAAAAGAAATGAAAAGAAAAAGCAGTACCGTCAACAACAGTCCTGGCAACGGATCCTTTACATAACGCTCGATCAGATAGAAATAGTAACCAAATCCTCTTTAAACCGCCAATTGGTTGGAGTGCATTTACTCAAAGGACTGCTTACTTTATCAGAGCTGTCATATGGCTAAACAATAACAATAGAAAACTACAGGTGTAGTATCTCGACCTGCTAGCATTAACAGCTAAATTTTCCTCAGTTTATATTTTTAGTCATAAACAATCAATCGGTGTGATCCACTGTGTGTGATTTTTTTTTTGTTTTTTTTTTCTAGTGGGAATATGTAAAAGATCGCGTTTATGTTCCACCGCTACCCACTAACCTTAAACATCGAATAATAACACAAGACATGCTAATAAACGGTCAATGTTTTCCTCGATGGTGGCAGTTGCATGACGTCCAGACGTTGGGTTATAGCAGGGGTTTTCAAACTTTTTGACTTGCGGACCCTTTATATTTCAGGCTTTACCTTATAAACGCTTATGAAATTTATACATAAATATTTGCTTGAAATAACATATATTTTTGCATTTATTTATTTAACAGTATTTAACAAATAGGTTTCTTGTCAATTAAAAGATTTCGATAAAAAACGTATATAAAATCAAATTGCCCATAAAAAGTATTTGCTGTCTACGGAACCCCTGTCTTGTCCTTGCGGACAAGAAAACCCCTGGGTTATAGAGGCTCTCCCTTTCCTTCCTAAATTCAGCTGGCCACTTTGCATTGTTGATAAAACTAGAGCGTCATCTCTTAATGTAGCAACCATGTCGGCCATTGGGGTGGTTAAACCACCCCACCATTTTTTTTTTCATGTACTTGATAGCATCACGATACCAAATTTTGTTCATTTTCAAGAAAAGTCGCAGCATTTGAAGTTTTCTTTGAATAGCCAGAGCAGTTGTTAATAAGAAGAGTTGAAATTAATGCGTGCAAGATTTCACAGCTTTAGTATTGTAGTAACGCCGTGCGCATGCGTAGTCTCACGCATGCGTGGAATTAAACAAGCAAGCGTTCCCGCTTCTATTCTATCTCTTTCTCGGTCGGCCGACCATGAGCATGGACGTGTCAAGCAGTGTCTCCAACATTCCAACTCTGGAGACAGTCTCTTTACGTGTTTAGCTGTCACTCTCCATCTTTCGGACTTACACTCGACAGCTCGCTTACATCTACATAACAACGTCCCAACAACTATGCTCACACACACAGAAGCTGTAACAACAAGAGCTAAAGATGTATATATTTACCACCTGAATAAATGTTGTTTAAGT
>NC_068984.1:44607440-44618065 GCF_001194135.2 Octopus bimaculoides | reverse complement strand
TAGTCTGGAGTTCAGCGTTCCGTTTAATTTCTAATTTTATATAGGAAAGTCAGTTATACATCTAATGATGTATAACCAACTTTCCTATAGTATCATCCTTTCATAGTCGGCTTAGACACACACACACACACACATACCACGCCCGCGCTCGTAAACAATAAAAATTGAGTAATTTTTTTTCTCTCTCTCTCTCTCTCCCTCTGCTCCCCGCTTTCTGGAATACATTCGCCACGAGTAGAAACAGAAACAAACAAAAGAATTTGTTTATCAATTTTATATTCTTCGATTACTAATAATGACCATGGAGGCGCAATGGCCCAGTGGTTAGGGCAGCGGACTCGCGGTCATAGGATCGCGGTTTCGATTCCCAGACTGTGCGTTGTGAGTGTTTATTGAGCGAAAACACCGAAAGCTCCACGAGGCAGGGGATGGTGGCGAACCCTACTGTACTCTATCACCACAACTTTCTCTCACTCTTACTTCCTGTTTCTGTTGTGCCTGTAATTGAAAGGGTCAGCCTTGTCACACTGTGTCACGCTGTGTCTGTGGAGTACTCAGCTACTTGCACGTTAATTTCACGAGTAGGCTGTTCCGTTGATCGAATCAACTGGAACCCTCGTCGTCGTAAGCGACGGAGTGCCAACAACAATAATGACCATAAAAAAGTAGCAGCATTCATAGAAAAAATATATACAAACCACACATCCTTGCAAACAACCTTCTTTAGAGGAGTTCAAATATTTATTCTTTTCCACCCCCAAAAGGCATTAATGACGTCAGTGAAACAGTTTCAATTAAGAAAGAAGAACGGGGTTGACGAAGAGAAGGTGATTAGCAGTGAAGAATATAAACGTAAAAACAATGCGTTTATGTGTCATGGAAACCGTTGTACAGAGAAATATAGAGAATAATAAAATTAAAAAAAAGAAACTAGTAGCGGACGAACTCATAACAAAACTTGCCATGACAAGCGTCAACAGCAATAAATGTAGGACTGTTACACTTTATGTAAAACTTTATTTATTTTTGTTATAGCTTATTAAAAACCACAGACATTACAGAAAATAATATATCGGAAAACACAGAGAGAGAAACAAATACCGTAATTAAAGGAACGGAAGTTAAAATAGTCAAATACAGGTTGTCGCCAACTTACGAACACAGTTAGTTCCAACTGACTGGTCGTAAGTCGATTTGGTTGTAAGTCGGCCTATAGGCCTACATAGCTTTGTTTTATATTGTTATATTCTTAAGTACATTCTCAGGTAAAAGTCACACAGCATTCTGTATTATACTATTATTCTGGCGTTAATCAAAAATTTCGGAGTGTCAAGCAGTTGTCTTATAAACAAATACGAGGTTGCCTCGATGTCTCCGTGACAGGATAGTCATCCAACACAGTGGCGATCGATAACCAAACCCAGGGGAAGCGTTTATTAGCTGACTTCATCCGTAGACGGGTTAATTTCGAAGAAATTAAACCCATTAGATTTCAACCGGACTATTTGTTATTGCTACCGGGAGCTGGCGCGCCAATCCTCGTGAAGTCGATCGGTCGTAAGTTAGATAGTTCGTAAGCCAGATAGGTCGTAAGTCAGATTGGTCGTAAGTCAGATAGGTCGTAAGTCAGATGGGTCGTAAGTCAGATAGTTCGTAAGTCGACGACGACCTGTTATTGTTTCTAACATTGGCACACGGCTTGAGGTTTTAGGGAAAGGGATAGTCAATATCATCGACCCTGGTACTTGATTGGTACATTATTTTATAGATACTGAAAGGATAAAAGACAAAAATTAACTTCAGAGAGATTTGAACTCAGAACGTAAAGAATCGAAAGAAATAGTGCATGATGTTTTTCCAATGCTCTAATGATTCTGTAAATACACGAGTGATAACTGTAAGATCGAGAACTTCTATATAATTGCTCGCGTTGCTAGAAAAAGCAGTCAAGTCTTTAAATTTTACTTTACAGTCTTAAATATACAACGCTTTGGGTAAGTACTAATTATACTGTGCCTGAACAAGGGGATATGATAGCTGCAGCTGGAAAATCTTTGATTTTTGGTTTGCTCGATCCGGTATGAACTGGGCTAAACAACAACGAAACAGGTAAAAACATAAAATTGTAAAACTCATAATTTAAGGAAAAAATATATAATGAATTTTACAGACAAACATCAGACGGAAATGTCGAACGCTACATAAGAAGAATTAATCGTAGTTAGAATAATTTTCTTTTTTCAGTCAAATTATGAGAATGACAATTTGAAATTCAAACCAGATAAGAACTAAAGATTAAGTCAAAGATTTGGTCTTTCATTTGAACTATTCATTTGATGTATTGTCTCGTACCGATTTTCATGTGTATCTGTCCAGATTCCGCTCTTTTTCCAACTAAACAATGCATGCGTGCGCGCGTGCATATGAATGAATGAATGAATGAATGGATGGATGGATGGATGGATAGATGGGGGGCGGGATGGATGGATGGATGGATGGATGGATGGATTATCAGAATGTTAGACATTAGTTTTCATTTGTCCGAGCAACTGAAATATTGAAGTACCGTTGAATTAACATAAAGTTGTGAAGTACTTGTGTCTTGGGCGGGTCATTACGCCAATAATGATAAGCACACACACACTGGTTCAATATCACTTTTTATTATTAGTCAATCAGTCAAATGTCAACCCAACTAACTAATTAATCGATCGTTTGTTCAGCGTGCTTGTTTACTGTAATAAGATCGCGTAAAGCGATGAAAGGATTTTGACAAACAAACAAACGCTCGATTGATAAAACCAACACATTAAACAAGCGAACGATTATTTAGTTGCTTAGATATTTAACAGATTGATTAACAATAAAGAAGTTATATTGAACCAGTGCGTGTGTTTATCATTATTGACGTAATGACCCTCCAAGACCGAACGTAATGACTCTCCAAGACGTAATGACCCAACAAGATTTATTTCAACACACGAATTCACGTTCAGAATCTTGCAAACCAAATGCAAAAACGAAGCATTTAAGAACCCCCAAAAGACATGCATTCATAACGTTATTCGTAGGCCGGATCATAGTGAAACAGTGTTAGATGGCTGATCCTTTGGAATGGGAAGATTTTCTCAGCTTTAATGACCCTCCTGGTATATTTTCTACACTGTGGAAACTACACTCTGCCCCCTGTTCTCTGCCGAGAAATTGGCTCTACAGTTTTCACGGTCACTAATGCATTGAACTTTGTTCACCAAATCCCCGTTCTTCTCAAAGTACTATGCACCAGCCTTTGTGATGAAGATGTCCTCATGGCCTCATGTTGCAAGCCTGTGTCTGTTGCATCAAGTGAGAGAATGTTCAGCACACTTTGCTGTTTGAAGATCTGACTCCATATCACAATGATGCAATATCGTTTGATACATGGTACCTTAATGCATGTACATAAAAACTTGTACAATGAAAACACTTTGGACCTCCTCTTGGAAAACTTCATCGCCAAAATGAGCGAGTATAGAAACATTTTTGGAATGATTTGAAGCATTACTTTTCCATATACAATAATAATAAATATTATCATACCTGTGTATGTTTTGATATTTAGATTGGAAAAAATCGGCCTCGTTTGCAAAAAAAAAAAAAAAAAAAAAAAAAAAAAAAAGGACCTTGGTTTGCACCCACTAAGCAAATTTCGTTCCCGATCCACTGTACATACATACATACAAACATACATACAACTGCTAAATGGAAATAAAATACAGAAACCTCTATCTGATTGCTCAACTTCGTAGAAATAGCGACGAAAATTTTCTTCAAATTATGTCCCATCATCTTAAAAGAAAAGTGAAGAATATCATCTGTAAGCTGTGGTCTACATAGATCTAGATAAATTGCTTTTGTCACAGCTGAAATACTTTTTGATCATAGACTGCTTGATAAGAGCAAAATAACAAAACCACAGTTAGATTTATAAATTTTCAAGTACACGCACGCACGCACACACGCACACACACACACACAAACACACATACTCATACCGCATGCACATAACAAGGTAAGTAACTCCAACAAATATGCACAGTTAGAGTTATCGAACTTGTCTACGTTACGTCCATACTATCTTAATTCATTGAATTAAATTTGCATAAAAAATACTTGTGAGTTTGATACGTTTAATATTTGAATACCTCAAATAGGATCAAAACTGGGTTAGGATTTTCATTGGAAAATAGAATATTACTTTAATAAGTGAAGAAAGTATAGCATGTACATCTGTGTGCATATTTTCTTTATTATGCATGTACATTGCTTCCAATTGCAAGTCCACCAATTTTGGGGGTTTTTTTTTTTTGTTTATCTTATAGAAAAGAAAGAGAAGAAGAGTATGGAAACATAGCCTAGCTAAAACAAAAGACCTCAATATATTTCGGTTCGAGGCGCCCGTTCTGCTGCCTCTCGCTGAAAGACACACACACACACACACACACATGCATATTTGTATATACATTTATATATATCTAAAGATGCATGATGCACACACACACACAAACATAAATGCATGTATATCTTTTATCTTTTATTTGGTTCACTCTGAGACTGTGGCCATGCTGGGGCACCGCCTTGAAAAAATTTAGCAGAACGAATCGACCCCACCATGTTTTGCCGAACCACTACTAAGTTACGCGTATGTAAACACACCACCATAAGTGGTGGGCACAAATGCAGTCACAAGGACTTCCACATAATGATGCAGTTTAATACTGAAAAATTCTAATCCCTGCGCTACCAGCACACGAAGCTAAATGAAATACAAACAGGATACACTGGCCCAGGAGGGATTGTGATCCCTAAATCAAAATCCGTGCCCTGTTTGAGCATTGACATGAGTAATGATGCCTCTTTCCAGATCCATATTACTGAGTTGGCATTAAAATGCAGGTGGCTGGCCGGTCGGATCCTTAGAACTTTCAGAACGAGAGAACAAGAATTCATGATGGTCCTCTGCAGGACATTTGTCCTCAGCCGTTAAGACTACTACTTCGAACTATGGTCTTCAAACAGTGTAAAATTGATGGCAGAACCCGAAGCAATCCTGCAAAGCATCACAAAGAAGGTCGTCTCAAAGCAGCATGTCAGCTATTGAGAGAGGCTGAAAACGTTAAGACTCTACTCCCTCGAACAAAGGCGGGAAAGATATGAAAGATACGTCTGGAAAATCCTGGGAGGATTTGTACAAAATTTTGGCATTGAAAGTTATACAGACAGTAGAACGAGACGCCACTGCAGAGTGCCAATGATCCCAACATTGTTATCAGGATATAAGAACTCATAGTGCAACAGCTTGGGTTTCAAGTGCCCACAGATCTCCAATCTCCACTCAAAATGACTGACAGATCTACACCTCTTGTTTAGAGTTCCGGAAGAACCTACTTGCAGTAGGAAACGCAAATGAGGGCAGCGGCATCAAATTCCTTCATTTACCAAATGCCACATCAGAAGAGGTTTCACGGTCGCCGCTTTCGAGCTGAAACTAGGCAAGGATATATATATCAAGAGGGTGGATGCTGGAAGACTCTATGTCTGGCAACAGGATTTCGCACCATGCCACACAAGCAAGAGAACCCAGTCATGGCTGTCAGACAATTTCTGCGACATCATCCCTAACATCTGGCCACCTAACTCTCCAGACTGCAACCCCCTTGATTATTATGTGTGGGGCGCAGTTGAGCGAGAGACCAGCAAAACTCCTTATAACACCAAAGATGAACTGAAGACAAGTATTATGACAGCATCACCAACTTAGACAAGGAGGTCGTCCAGAAAAGTTGCAGAAGACTCCGAAGTCGTCTGGAGGCCGTGGTTGAAGCCAATGGCGATTTTATTGAAGAAATTTACTCTTTAGTATTTCAAGATATCTTTATGTAATTTTAGTAGATATATCTGTTAAAATGAGATGTCAGTGTTATTTTCCTTTCTGCGTAATTTAGACGACAGTTTATTCTGTGTGTGTGTGTGTGTGTGTGTGTGTGTGTGTGTGTGTGTGTGTGTGTGTATACGATGAGCTTCTTTCAGTTTCCATCTACCAAATCCACTCAAAAAGTTTTGGTCGGGCCGTGGGTATAGTAGAAGACACTTGCCTAAAGAGCCACGCAGTGGGACTGAACCCAGAACCTAGTGGTTGGGTAGCAAATTTATTACTACACAGCCACACTAATTTTGACGAATTGTTTTTTCATTTCTCTAGGTATAACTGAAACAAAAAATCGTAAAGAAGTAACGAAACTATATTGCTTAGAAAATGCATCTACGTATTGCTCTACCAGTCTGAAACATATTCTATCGGGACTATTTTTACGCACAGTCAATTTTCTATTATAATATCTCAAAGTGTAACGGAACACTGGCCTTTTTTCAATGAACATAACCGCGTTTAACTTGGCCAAGACTTGAATTGGTTAGAAGGCGTAGAGTTTGTCGAAAAAAGTAGATGTTGACCATAAGAATATTATTCACCTAATATTGTGGGTGAATGGTTTATGAAATTAAAAAGAAAGCATGCTGATCTAATATTCCTACTTTCAATTCCCAAATACCTACATCTCCCCTTTTTGTATACAACAAAACTTCTGATCAAGAAACAACAAAACTAATAAAAATGCCAACGACGAAGTCTGATTAATAATTAAATATAAAGACTTTTTAACTAAATAAATTTAGAAGTAAAAAAAAATCTGCCCTGGGTGAGGCTCGAACTCACAACCTCCGCATATCTCCTGTTTTGTGAATAACACAAAGATGGTACTGTCTATAAGTACGGCGCGCTAACCGATTGTGCCACCGGGGCAGACAATGTACAACTCATATTTTAAGATAGTCAAAGACACATAATTTATATTGATAGCGATTAACTTCTAATTTAAGCACTTTTTACTCCGTAAGAGTTTTTCTTTCAGTTGTATCAGTTTTTACGCTGGCTTTATTGCTATTTTTCTCATATCTATATATTTTTAAAAAGCTACATTATACTACTTTTTTTTTCTAAAATAACGTGAGACGAATTTAGGCTTTAATCTCTTTTCGATTTAATTACTTTTCTTCCCGTAAGTTTTTTGTTACTGCACCATTTTTGACACGGTTTGCGTATATAGATTCCTATCATTGCGTTATTTCAATTAAGCTTATGCTAAATGCCTTCTAATACTGACGAAGATGTTGTGGTTTAAAGACGAATTTGAACTTTATACTCATTCAAATTTGTCCGTTTTTGGCTCCATAATTTTTCTTCTTTTTTTCTTTTCCAACAGCACCAATTTTGACGCAGCTTACAGAATTAAGAATATCCTTTATTAAAGTGTGATTAAAGCAAAAGCTAAAAAGATCTAAGGAAACTGCGTGACTTAGAAGTTGCCTCTTTGCATTACTCTCCAGTTTTGAACGCACTTTTTAAAAGTGTAACTAAAACAAAAATAATAAAGATATAAAGAAGTTATATTGGTTAGAAGCTGCATCTGTGCATTTCTCTCCCATTTTCAAACATATTTTATCGGAACACATTTTAACCCAAACAATTATCTACAGTATTCACATCTAATTTGGAGAAGTATTGAATTAGCTTGAAGTCATAGAAATGGTCGCTAAAAAAGTAAATGCTAAGTATATGAATATTATTCACCAATTTCTGTGGGTGAATGGTTTATAAACTTAAAAAGAAAGCATGCTGATACAAGTGAGATTTATATTAGTGATCCTAGACTATCTACATCTCCACTTTTTGTATACAATGCAACTTCTAATCAAGGGGAAAAAAACTAATGAAAATATTATTTACAATATGAATACAACTTCCAAATCTGATTAGTAATTAAATTCAAATCTTTGATGAAAAAAAAAATCTGCCCTGGGTGAGGCTCGAACTCACAACCTCCGCATATCTCCTGTTTTGTGAATAACACAAAGAAGGTACTGTCTATAAGTACGGCGCGCTAACCGATTGTGCCACCGGGGCAGCTGGTTTTATAATGTCATTTTACGTCTAATATATGAGTCATAATCTATATTGACAATGATCATTTTCAAGTTTGAGTGCTTTCTGCTTGTTAACACAGCTATGACAGCTTAGAGACGAATTTAAGCCTGAAAACCTTTTCGATTTGAGCAGTCTTTTTTCTATATAACCTTTTCCTACTGCCCCAAATAACAACACACAAAGACTAGCTGGTGATACTTAACCTAGGCAAAGTCAGCCATTGCAAGACAGAAATAGTATCATCGACTCACAAAGGTTATGGTCAAACAAAGGATGTAACAGACACGTGTACACGATAATGGTAGAGAAATTCAAAGGACGTAGTTCACACAGTTGCCAGGCTACAACATTCAACATAGAACTGTGAACCACAGCGTCGAATTTGTCGACTTATGAAACAATATCCTTCTGTAACAAATGCGAAGTTCATGTAATTGCTTTAAAAGAACAAATAAACGACGTCTTGGCGCTCGTCGTTCTATGATTGCCTTTTACTTGTGTGAATTTGTGTAGCGGCGCAGACACGAAACTTGACGCCCTTTACGAAATGCCGTAATGCATCACTAAATATCGTTTTGAAATTCATTTTGTTTCATTTACACAATTTTTTGCTTTGTTTTACTTCCTTTCATTGAATATTTTACGTCCTTAAAGATTGTGTTAAGATTTTATTATCAATTTCGCATGAATTAATGTAACACGTCTCCAAAGTAAGAAAGACAAAAAATACCGGCTTCTAAATGTTGCGAGGGCATATGCGCAACGTCGAGAAGAGATGGATCTGAATAGCTAAATTTGTTAAAGATTTCACTCTTCGAAGATTCATAATTACTGTATTATTAATTTCTCCGATACTGATTGAGAATCTCGTTTTAGGTTGAAAAAGTACCTCTCAATAAAATCTAAAGAGGTACTTCAAACCAATGAGTTCCCATCAGTGGCGTGCCGTGTCTTCTGAGGTTGGTCATGCAAAAAATACTTATTGATTGAGCCGAATCATTTTGAAATTATTTAACTAAGAGAACACATTTAGTTACGCAATATGGCCATGGAAAACACTCGGCGAGAAATGGAAGAAAATTTGAAGAAAGAAGAAGAAAAAAAGACATAATAATAATAATAATAATAATAATAATAATAATAATAATAATAATAATAATAACAATAACAATAATAATAATAACCTATCTCCAAATTGCTCAATGATGCACAGTATGGTTATAAAATATTTGATAAAAATATAGATCATCTCATTTACATGGATGATTTAAAGCTTTTTGCAAAGAATGACCAACAACTCAAAGGCCTACTAGCGATTGTTAAACAATTCAGTGATGACATCAGGATGCAATTTGGCCTTGATAAATGTGCATAAGCTACCTTTATCAAAGGAAAAATGACAAAAACATCTAATGTGAACCTTGACCAGCAAAATGTCATAAAACAGTTAGAACCAGCGGAGAGCTACAATAATTGAAGGAGACAATATTAAGCATTCATTTTTCTTTTCTTTTTCTGTCGTCTTCCTTTTTCTTTCTTTCTTTCTGCTTATTAAAAAACTGACAAAAGCTGATGATGTCATTCTATCAACGTATGGACGCTGATTACTCACGTTCATAGTCTACGTTTGGTTTCTGAAATTTTGAATTTTCAATCACCTTTTGGTTTGAACTTGAGAAAGACAGACGTTCTGTCGAAATGTTGTTCAAAAAATAAAACATCTAAAATCGCACTCTTCGTCTTGACTATTTACCTTCGTGAAGAGTTACGTCAATCCTTTTTTTTTAAATATAATAATTATAATAATAATAATAATAATAATAATAATAATAATAATAATAATAATAATGGAAGAACACGGAAATGGTACGAACATGAACCAGAACGCGTCACTGAGAATATTGAATATGAGATCTTGTGGAATTTTATAATCCAATGTGATTCTCTAATAAATGCCCGAAGACCAGACTTTATTGTAGTAAATGGAAGGAAAAAAGAAACTAAGATCATAGATATTGCTATACCTGGAGACGTACACGTAGGTGACAAAGAGTTGGAAAAGGTAGGAAAATACAAGTTACGAAAAGACGAAATTGCAAGAATGTAGACAATGAAAAGAGCATCTGTCATCTCAGTTGTTGTAGGAGCACTCGGAGCACCAACGACCAAGCTCCAGAAATATGTCGGAGAATTTGGAATTGACATAAAGATAGAGCATGCTAAAAAAAAAAATACTCTGTTAGGAACAGTGAGGATTTTGATATTGGTACTTCGTTGTTGAATATTTTCCACGATACTTAACATCTTGGAACCAAGTCTTGTAATTAGTGGGAAAAGACCCTTGTAATTAGTGGAAGAGACTCTGTGCGACCTTTGACAACAGGTTGCTGTCCGCTCTCACAGAATTAACCGGAGCAAGTAACATCGAGAGGTCTGAGAAGTAAAATAAAATAAAATAGAAGAAGAAGAAGAAGAAGAAGAAGAAGAAGAAGAAGAAGAAGAAGAAGAAGAAGAAGAAGAAGAAGAAGAAGGAGGAGGAGGAGGAGGAGGAGGAGAAGGAGAAGAAGAAGAAGAAGAAGAAGAAGAAGAAGAAGAAGAAGAA
>NC_068984.1:44597356-44604110 GCF_001194135.2 Octopus bimaculoides | reverse complement strand
GTATATACACATGTAGATGTAAGTATGTACATATATGTGTGTATACATGTATATATATTCTTCGTATATATATATATATATATATATAGTCAAACAAATCGATCCCAGGGCTTATTCTTTGTAAGCCTAGTGCTTATTCTATCGGGTCGCATTTGCTGAACCGCTATGTCACGGGGACGTAAACACACCAGAATCGGTTGTCAAGTAATGGTGGAGGCGGGACAAACGCAGATACACAAGTACACGCACACACACACACACACACACACACACACACACACACACATACATGTATATTATATCAGATTATAATATTTTAAAGCGTGTCAAGTATTTTTCTGGTAGTTATTATTGTTATTTTCTTATTTAAATCTAGCTAAGATGACTTAGTTCGCTACATCATTTGCATGAACGCTTGCTGCCGACAACAGACTGTGTTAATAACGCACGGCTGTTACTGCTTCGTATATTAAGTAAAGTTGTGACTTCAGGTTCAGCGTTAAGGAACTATGAAAATCATTAGTGAACTTCCAACGGAGTCATATTCTCCATATAACGCGCGCGTGCGCGCATGCACACACACACACACACAGACACACACACACATACACGCACACACGCACACACGCACACACATACACACATATACACACACACACACAACACATGCACATATAATTCATGCACACCTCGCACGCGCGCACACACACAAACAAAAACACAAACACGTACTTCCTTGCAGATATGTGTATAATATCAGTATTATATTTTCATGTTCAACTGCTGCTTCTGGAGTAATGAAAAATGCAGATTATCTAGTTATGTTTCTTAGTAAGCATATGCAGACCAATACACACACACACACACACACACACACACACAGAGCTCACCTTCGGTAGATTATTGCATATTTATGAATGCTAGTAATACTTATTGAAAATACCGCGTTTTTGTATTCAGTAGTGTCTGTCTGTTTGTTCGTTTGTTTGTCCGTGGACAAGAAATTTCAAGAACCGCTGAATGGATTCGGTTGAAACTTTCAGGGATGTTTGGCCTCGTGACTAGCACGAACTGATTACATTTTGGGATCGATCCGGTACCGGACAAGGATTCTGGATTATTTTTCCGGTTTTGAGAGCGGTCAGGTTCACTTTTAGTATTCTCGTTTGTGAGAGCAATCGAGTTTATTTCAGATATTCTCATTTTAAAAATCATCTCCAGCTAATCGTTGAGAGGACGTTGGTGTTGTTTTGGCGGAAGTTTGGGCTGAGTGCTCTTGTTTATTCATTCATTGATTTATTTAAAAAAAACTATAAGACTAATGCAGGTGTTTAATTCTTGAGATTGCGTAAAATTCGTGTAACGCCGGACTGAAAAACATACAAACATTAAGAGAGAATAACTTTGAAAACTATATTCCTTGTTATTCCCATGTCACCACCTGTTCTTATCTGAAAGTTGGCTATTATTCTGAACATCATCTGAACACGTGAGCGTGCTCTAAAAGAGCTACGTACAGCTGTGTAGAAATTTGTTGGTTGGGTGCATTGTACATGTATTTCAAAACATAAGGTTTGTTATTATTATTATTATTATTATTATTATTGTTCAGTAGTTTTATTCTTATAACGTGCTTTCACTTCACTACCGAGCGCAGCTCTGTGCGCCTTGGGTATGTGCTGTGGTTTGCTGTGGTGCTCTTATGGTTACTGTTTTGAAAGTGTTTTTGCGTAGGATGTGTGCAGTGCCCAGTAGTGCAATTTTCTGTATGTTATATATATTTGTAAGTCCTGGTGTTTTTGTTATGTATTTGTCTGAATATTTTTTTTATTATACCTAAGGCACCTACTATGATAGGAATTGTTTCTGTTTTTAGATTCCACATTCGAGTTACCTCTATTTCCAGGTCTTTGTATTTTGAAAGTTTTTCCATTTCTTTTAGAGAAACGTTGTCATCTGCTGGTATTGATACATCAATTATTATTATTATTATTATTATTATTATTATTATTATTATTATTATTATTTCTAATAATTAATTATTTTATTCCACATAACCTAATACAATTTTATTGTAATTCTACTTTATAAAACATATTTATATCTATTAAAATATCCTATTTATATTTTACCCAAATTTACATTTTATTCATTTTTATTTATTTGTAGTTTTTAAATACAAATGTATATGTATGCGTACATGCTAAACTACATTCACGTTTACAGTTAAGAAGTTTGCGTTTAGATTTTAAAATTTGGAAGATTTCTTCAATACAAGGATCACAACGGGCGTCTTCCACTTTGTAGGACCTAGCGTGACTGATAATTTCCCACTTGAGATTAAAATCTTTATCTTTGTCCTTTAATTCCCAAATAAATTCACTAAGACAGGTGCAGTTTGATTTACTTTTGTTTTTAAATGTGTTTTCGTGATCGGCAAATCTAAGCTTAATAAAATTTGCCGTGGAGCCAATGTAGTAGTAATTTAGTCCATCGGTTTCTACGCTGCATCTTTACGCGACATCTTTCTGTCTGCAAAAATGATTAAGTTTACATCTATCTTTGAATTTACAATTACTACGAGTGTTCTTAGCCTTCTCTATAAATCTGTGGTCAATCCTAATCTTATCCATAACGTTAGTTTTTTACTTTATAATTCCATGTTTAAAATGGTTACCTCCCTTTCTGCACTGTGAGATCTAATTTCACGTTCATTTGAATTAGAAATATTTTGGTTGTTATGCGATATATTGTCATTGTGTTTATTTCTACTGTAATAGAAACTTTAATTTTTTGTTATTTAGTGAAACAACAATCTCCTTATAATATATTATGGTGCACCAGCATGACCGCAGCCACTTGGCTGAAACACATAAATAAAAAAAAAAAAAATATGTCGAAGTGTAATAATCATTAAACTCCGTAATATACTTAATTGGTGCCTATTTAAACAAAGAGTACCAATACTTTTAAGTTACATTGGATCCTTGAACTTTTATATCGATAAGTATTGATGTTAACATCCCTTTTAAGAGGTATCTGTATACTCAAAAAAGCTAATATGCACACACACACACACACACACACACACACACACACACACACTCAAACAGACACACACAAACAGTACTCTCGCATAGTACTCTCTATTGATGCTGTGGCCCTTTTGAAGATAGTCAATATACCCAAAGCTTTTTGCGTCCCCAAAAAGCTGAATCCATCACCTTCCCTGCAGATGAAATGACCGTGGCCTTCTTTGGAGTAGATGTTGAGGAGTATTTCCACTGCATGGATTGTCTCTTTGTCTCTGGCTCAAAGTGATGAAGCCATTACTCATCCTATCTTAGGAAACGTTTAGGGAAATCAGTTGGATCTGCCTCAAACAATGTCAGATTTTCCCGTGATGTGATCAGCCTGATGTGCTTTTGATCAGGTGTCAGAAGACATGGCACCCTACAAACAGAAACAATCGCCATGCCAAGTACGTTATTGCAGAATATTCTCAACTCTCTCACAGGATATGCTGATAGCACTGGCTATTTGATTTATAGTCAATCGCCTGTCATCCATCACCATGTGGTGAGCACAATGTTTTCCTCGGTGGTGACAGTTGCAAGACGTCCCAAAACTTGGGTAATCTTCAAGACTCACCCTTTCCCTCCTAAATCCTGTTACCCACTTTTGCATGGTTGGCAAAGCTGGAGCGTCATCCTCTAATGTGGCAACCATATCAGAATGAATGTCCTTGGGGTTGAGCTCTTTTTCTGCAAGTACTTGATAACACCAGGATGGCAAATTTTGTCCAATCATATGTGAGTTTACCTGAAAAGAAACAATGCAGTTATTAATAAGAAGGATTGAAATTAATGCATGCAAGATTCCACAGCTCTAGCATCATTCCTTCATAGTCAGCCTATGAACTTTTCAGCACACACACACACACACACAAACACACACACACGCACACACACACACACACACACACACACATTGAAGTACTCTAGAGACTTGTTCACACAGAACATAGATGCAACTACACACTAACGCAAACACATATTTTCAAACCCCGGGAACTGCCTTAATTCAAAATGTCTTGTCACTTTGTTTGCGATCGGCTTGACCTCCATGAAGTTTACTCATCTCAATGAAAATATACATACAGACATACGTAAATACATACATACAAGCATGTGTGTGTATGTGTGCGTGTGTGTGTGCGTGCGACGTGCGTGCGTGAGCATGTGCCTGTTTGTCTAGTAATAGATAGATGCAAATATTTTCCGCATGAAAAGGTTTAAATAATCAACTGAATAACGCACTTAGTGTATCGAGGAGAATGAATAGTAGTCTGATTAAATGAGACATTGACTTTGAACTTTCGCCCAGGAAGGTTTATCATTTGATAAGTAATCACAGATGTATTTGACAAGCTCTCCTAGAAATTTGGCGGTCACTCTTGATATATATATATATATATATATATATCATGAGTGACCTCCAAATTTTTAGAAGAGCTTGTCAAATACATCTACGCTAACTTATCGAATGATAACACATATATACACACATATATATATACATATGTAACTACATGTGGACTTTTGGCGATTTTTGTCCTCCGTCTTCCTTTTCTTGGACTTTCTTCTGTCTCTTGTTTCTGAAGAAGTGATTTCCTCGAAACGTAAAACATCCTTTCTTTCTTTCCCTGAGAGTTTTTTTAATACTTTGCATGTACCACGTGCTCGCGTTGTTTTTTCTTGTGTTTTGCTTTTTCTTCGGTTTTTTCATTTGGTGGGGGGATTAATTATATATATATATATACATACATACATACATACATACATACATGCATACATGCATACATACAGAAAGCCAAAGTTTTTCATCTCCATGGGAAGTGATAACCTCACTTTTGTGGGGATGCAAAAGGTGTAGCGTTTATTGACTATCAAGCGCAAACGCCAGAAAAACTGACGAAAGTGTACTTTCTTCATCAATGCTCCAGCGCACAAGTCCTTGGTTTCAATGGCTGCTTGTGTGACTGTGGCTTTGAACTGGTTGCTTAACCCCCGCCCATATTCTCTTGATTTGGGCCCATCTGACTATCATCTGTTCCCAACATGAAAAAAACACATGGCTAGAAACCAGTATTGCAGTGATACTGCTGTGTATGACTATTTTGGCCAACAGGATGAAAGCTTCACCAATGGAATTCTAGCACTGCAACAGCGATGGGAGGAGTGTGTGAACCGCAAGAGGGACTATGTTGTAAAATAAACCTCATTTGGTCACATTCCATGAGAGTATCTTCATCAGCCAATGAACTATTTCAGCCGACCCTCGTACATGTGTGTCTTTGTAGATGTACGCGACTAAGTGTGTGCATAAATTCATTTAAGGATTCTCACATGAAGATATGTATGTATGTATGTATGTATGTATGTATGTATGCATGCATGCATGCATCTATGTTTGTATGTATGTATGTATGCATGTATGCTTGCATGTATGTCTGTCTGTCTGTCGGTCGGTATGTATGTATTTATGTGTGTATGTACGTATGTATGTATGTATGTATGTATGTATGAATGTATGTATGTATGTAGGTAGGTAGGTAGGTAGGTAGTATGGGTGTATGTATGTAATGCATATATGTATGTAGGTAAGTACGTGCATACGTGAGTATCTATGTAGAGGCTGTGTGGTAAGAAGCTTGCTTCCCTACCACGTTGGTTCCGGATTCTGTCCCACTGCGTGACACCTTGGGCAAGTGTCTTCTGCTATAGCCTCGTGTCGACCAAAGCTTGTAAGTTGATTTGGTTGACGGAAAGTGAAAGAAGTCTGCCATACATACATGTGTGTGTGTGTGTGTCTTTGTGTCTGTGTTTGTCCATCCATCACCTCTTGACAACTGGTGTTGTTGTGTCTACGTCCCCGTAACTGAGCAGTTCGGCAAAAGAAACCAATAGAATAAGTACTAGGCATTAAAAAAGTCTTGGGGGTCGATTTGTTCGACTAAAACTTTGAAGGCTGTGCTCCAGTATGACTGTAGTCAAATGACTGAAACAAGTAAAAGAATAAAAGAATATGTTAAAATTCTAATTCTCTTTGTATGCCTCCAGATTTGAGCGAAAATAGTACATTGAATCAATAAAAATAGTACAACTAATGTACTCTTATACTAAAGCACTTTTATTCGAAATAATTTCTGAAATACTGAAAGCAGAATAATTCTCTTCATTATTAAATCAACACGTTCAAGAACCTCTCTCCATTGGTGGACAATAGACAAAAAGAAATAAAGACTAACGCCAAAGAAAATGCATGAAACACATACAGAAACAGACACATGCATACATTCAAGATTTAGACTCTAGTCAGAACACATAGATTATACTTTCCTCTCACCACCTCTAATAGCAAAAGTATGCGCTAAAGATGTATTCATAGCAATATAGAATTGTTACGTTCATGAATTTGTGTTGCAAGTTTCCTGATGTTAAACCGTGTATTGAAACAGATATTGTTGTATTTCGGGACGGTACTTTTTTTTTTTTTTTTCAAAATAAACAGGCGCAATATATATATTCGTTCTTCACTCGTTTATTACTGTTCTTATTTTAACACGTGTCCATTGTCCGAAAATCTTTCGTCATACATCTGTGACCTCTTCAGCTGTGACACTTTCCGTACTCTGCTTAGTCCATTATGTTCTTCCATTTTTGACAAAAAATTCTGTTCTTCTATTTTTGTC
>NC_068984.1:44592245-44596950 GCF_001194135.2 Octopus bimaculoides | reverse complement strand
AATATGTGTTTCTGTGCGGTCCGGGGTTAGCAAACGGAAGGGCCGCTCCAGGCGGCACACACACTCCAGCTACGATAGAGTTCCAGTGTATTTATATATATATATGTGTTTGTCTATCTATCTATCTATCTATCTATCTATCTATCTATCTATCTATTTATCTATCTATCTATCTATCTATTGTTCTTTGATGCAGGTGTTGTAAATTGAAGTGATGTGCTTATTGCAGCCCCTCTCGCTTTGCTTGTCAGGCGAAAAGAACGGCAATTTGTGCACACACACACACACACACGCAAGTAGCGAGAATATGTATGAAAATGCATACAGCACTGTCCTATTTAATATCTGAGAAGAAATTTGTCTCAATAGAATTTGTGTAAAAACACATTCTTCTTCTTCTTCTTCTTCTTCTTCTTCTTCTTCTTCTTCTTCTTCTTCTTCTTCTTCTTCCACAAAACTTACCCTGTGCCTTATATGCTGAAGATAGATTTGGCAACTGGCAAACGTTAATTTTAGTGCTACGACAAGGCCTACCAGTATCTATTCTTAGAATGATTAGCAAATGAATGTTATAAATTTAAAAAATATATCTATACCGTATAGTTATATTGATGAATAACGTATATATTTTATTCAGTATATAATAAGCATATTTGTGTCCCCAGCATTTGTGTGCTGTAGCTTGTTTGCATAAAAGGATAGCAATCAATATTGCTGAAGCTAAAGTGGTAATATTTGGTAGTGTGAAGGTAAGTAACTTAACCAGAATAACAGCTTACCAAAGGACGTCAGTCTAAATTTTCATGGTTGTTCCTAAGCATGAAAATGTGAGACATTCAGCTCGGGGATTCGAGATTAGCAGCAGTTTTTTCCCCCCTTTTTATCCGCAGATTCGGCTTGTCACAACTGGGGTGCGCCTTTATAAGTCCGTACCCCTAATATGCCCCAAATTTATGACACTTTATTTATCAGGCATAGTGGGCTGCAGATTACACTATCCAGATAGTAGGGTGTGATTTAAAGGATATTTGGCTGCTATTACGAACAGATTGAGTGATCATGTAGAGTCGCGTCATTGACTCGTATCGAAAAGCTCCCAAGTCACTACTGGTCAAGCTGACCCATGATCAAAGGCCTTTCCAGCTGTGTCATCTATACAGACCCCTTCCATCGACGACATTGTACTTTTTCCGGTAATTTTTCAGATTAACACCCGCACGATTACCTAACCCTAACCCTAAAACCCTAAACCTAACCCTAATCCTAACCCTAACACCAACCCTAACCCTAACCCTAAACCCTAACCCTAACCCTAATCCTAACCCTGACCCTAACACCCTAGTGAAAATCGTGCAGTCGTTAATCTGAAAAATTACCCTTTTTCCTCTTATTTTAAGACTGTAGCATGTGATATAAGGAAGATTTGACTGTTATTTCTAGGAGGTTGAACGTCTCCGTCAAAGCTCTTTTGCTGCCTCCTGGTAGTGGAAAGCAGGAACAACAGAAACGACGACAACGATGACCACGACCACGACGGTGATGGTGATCATTAAAGGGAGATCACTGTAACAGCCATGTGTGATTTCTTCTTTTGCACCGCTTTGTTGTCACAGGCTGCACCTCACAACAAACCGAACGTACAGTATTGCAATAACACAGAAACAAAACTACATACCGTTAGAAGATCTACCTAAAATACACACAGATTTTGTGATATAGATGTAAAAAAGATATAATCGTCCTGGATAGATGATTTTTGAAGTTATTACAAGGTATGAGTGTTTATAATTTTTGTTGTTTTTACCACACTTGTTTACATTCCTTATCCCTTACTGCTTTTGTTTGTTTATACCGATATTCTCTGTGTATATTGATTTAGTTCTCCAGCTAGTCGCTGACTGTTATTCAGACGAGTTAGTCATCCTACAATTCATCCGTCTGATTCATATTTACATCATCGATTGATTACCAAACTAACTCAATATATTTGTCATATAGGAAACTATTTCGGCGCTTTTCTTTCGTGCTTGGTATGTCATTTGTCCAAATAATATATGATCGATAACTTACACAAGAGATAGCTTTCCTTGCAAAAACCTGTTTGTTCGCTATGATAGCCACTTGCCACAAACTGTTTTTGATACACCTCCAAACGTGCCCATCTGCACGATACGTTTCATATGCTTACCATAACCACCCACCAAATGCACTGAAGAAGGCCATCATTTTGCAGAAAAGTACTTCATGCATTTCCTTTTTATAGTTCTAACTCTTGGTACACATAGGTACTCAATAGTCCAGTTTTACTCTAGTTAATTAGGAATGTAATCAAAATATACAGTGGATCCGTCTTCAATAATAACGACGGCGTACCGAATGCTTTATAGCAGGGATTCTCAACGATTTTTTTTTTAATCTATGGACTCCTTTGATTACTATTTCATTCTGGTGGACCCCTGGACCCCCATAGCCATTCAATGTTTAAAAACTAGTTTTATAGAATCTTTTTCCAAAATTCCTATTTTGTTCTTCACACATTAACTTGTGTAGGTTGAACCATGTAAAGTGTTAGAGAAAGAAACCTGGCTGTTTCTTGCAATACATACCAATACATTACATCTAAAGCAAACTTTTCTTTTAGAGGCCCTTAAAATATTGTGGATCCCCAATTTACTAGTTTGTTGTATGGACCCCCAAAAGTCTTGTACTGACACCGTTTGAGAATCACTGCTTTATAGTACTTAGCCGCACGTTACTTTGACTACATTACATTCGTTCCATAATAGTTTCGTTTTCAAGAATAATATTATCTTTTATTCAGTCTTTCTACAGAGTAAATACTTTTACTTGCCAACATTGCACCGTTTCTTTAATTAATAATTAACTATTCTTTTCAGCGAAGAATTCTATCCGAAACGCGTAGCGTCTCTTCTTTGTCACATACAATTAAGGTACTTGTTTGTTTTAAGAGTAGATTCCAAAACTCACACCTGACTTTTTTTTTAGTATGCTTTGATTTTTTTTTTATATTTTAAATATCAGATTCTTAGAAGCTGAAAAACAAATAAATTAGGCGATCTTTCAATTCGTCCTAGAATCGAAAGATTGATAATATTTACTTTTTGTAATCAGAAAAAAATTAATAAAGTTAGATTTATGGCAACTTTCTCCTCTAAACTCTTACGTATGTAGAGAATACTTCATATATATTATAAATTTTTTACCGAAGAAGGTTTTTTCATACTGAGCTACCCGGCAAAATTGTTGATTATTAATTTTATTACTAATTGACGATTCCCTGCCCTGCATATCTATATATATATATATATATATATATCGTTTTATTTACTTCCTTTTAAAAGAAAAAAAAGTATTCAAACACGTGAAAGGGTGTGTTAAATAAACAGCAACCACATATAAGCGAATTTTGCCCTATTAATGTGTGTTTGTTGTTATTTAGTTACCGGTCAGCTTTAGTCAGGTAGACCTATGATCAAAGGCGTTTCAGCTTTGACTGTCACATTTTTTCTTTTTTCTTTTTCTTTCTTTTTCTAGAAAGTCGAGATATCACGTACAGCGCAGTTAACCAATTATTATTCGTATCCTGAAACTATTTACTAAAACATACACTCAACTAATTCTTACTAAATTAAATATCATTCTAGTTATTCTTTGAAAAATGAATGCCATTTGCAACTGCTTCCTAAACTAAATAGCATTTTGTCCGGTTATCATATCCCTTGATTAAACCAAAGTTAGTTATATATATTACTCTATGGAGGATAAAAAAGATTCACTTACTAAATATAGTAACTACTGTTACTACTACTACCTATACTACCGCCGCTGCTGCTGTTACATTAAAAATATTTTTTAAGGATAACTCGTGACTAAATATTCCAAAGATATTGTTTAATTAGGCTCAAAAACTCTAATGTAAGAAAGTGTCACAACTATAATTACAACAAAGTTAACCAATTACAATATCAGCTTCATAAATTAACGTCACTTTTATTAAGGAATTAGTAATTGGCGACATATAAACTATCATCGTCATCACATCATCATCATCATTATTTTTAACGTCCGTTTCCCATGTTGGCATGGGTTGGACGGTTCGACAGGAAATGGCCAGCTGAAGAGCTGCCTGGGCTCCATGTCTGTTTTGGCATCGTTTCTATGGCTGGATGCCCTTTCTATTACCAGCCATCATTTTACAAAGTGTACTGGGTGCTTTTTTACATGACACCAGTGCCTATGAGCCTGCAAGATTAGAATCACTCAGCTGAAGAAAGATGGAGGAGACATGCCTGTATACAAAGAGAACCATGATTTTACTAACATGTTATTAATGCAAATATGATTCAGAGGATGAATCAAGCCAGAGGGGAAGCAGATAAGAAAAGATTTGCCAATGTTCTATGCCGTGAGGACCAAAGACTCAAGGTATTTCGTGTTGCAAGACAGTGTAGGAGAGAGAATAGTGATGTCGTAGGAGAGAAATGTGTTCGCATGGATGATGGTACGCTTGCACTAAATGAGGCTGCAAAGAAAGAGGTCTGGAGATGCCACTACGATAGATTTCTTAATAAAGAGAATGAATGGGAGAAAGAAAGCCTGCCGTATGTTGACCCAACAGAGGGACCAGCTATCCGAGTTGACAGTACCAGGGTAGATAAAGCAATTAAGAGTATGAAAACAGGGA
>NC_068984.1:44588100-44591617 GCF_001194135.2 Octopus bimaculoides | reverse complement strand
GGTAGGGGGCCACCAAGGTTCAGCCCTCAGCCCCCTCCTATTTATCATAGTCCTCCAGGCGATCACAGAGGAATTCAAGACAGGTTGCCCCTGGGAGCTCCTCTATGCTGATGACCTTGCACTAATTGCAGAGTTACTATCAGAACTAGAGAAGTTTCAGGTGTGGAAGCAAGGACTAGAACCGGTGCAAGCTATGGATACATAAGAGGTGCAGCAATATCAAAGGCAGGTTAACTAGGAAGTTAGTTTTTGTATGTGGCAGATGTTCAGGTGCAATAAACACTGTAAACAAACAGGAAACAACTTCTAACTCATTCCAGGGAGAAAAACTAGAGGTAGTCGATAGCTTCCGCTATCTGGGTGACCAAGTTAGTAGCAAGGGTGCGTGCGCTGAAAGTGTAGCTGCTAGAATAAGAATAGCCTGGGCAAAATTTAGAGAGCTCTTACCTCTACTGGCGACAAAGGGACTCTCACTCAGAGTAAAAGGCAGACTGTATGACGCATGTGTACGAACAGCCATGCTACATGGCAGTGAAACATGGGCTGTGACTGCTGAGGACATGCGTAAGTTCGCAAGGAATGAAGCCAGTATGCTCTGTTGGATGTGTAATGTCAGTGTGCATACCCGTCAGAGTGTAAGTATCTTGAGAGAAAAGCTGAACATAAGAAGCATCAGTTGTGGTGTGCAAGAGAGACGATTGCGCTGGTATGGATATGTAGTGAGAATGGATGAGGATAGCTGCGTGAAAAAGTGCCATACCCTAACGGTTGAGGGAACCCGTGGAAGAGGTAGACCCAGGGAGACCTGGGCTGAGGTGGTGAGGCAAGACCTTCGAACATTGGGCCTCACCGAGGCGATGACTACTGACCGAGACCTTTGGAAATGTGCTATGCGTGAGAAGACCCGGCAAGCCAAGTGAGATCGTTGCCAGTGCCCCTGGACTGGCTCTTGTGCGGGTGGCACATGAGATGCACCATTCTGAGCGTGGCCGTTGCCAGTACCGCCTGACTGACCCTCGTGCGGGTGACACGTAAAAGCACCCACTACACTCTCTGAGTGGTTGGCGTTAGGAAGGGCATCCAGCTGTAGAAACTCTGCCAAATTAGATTGGAGCCTGGTGTTGCCATCCGGTTTCACCAGTCCTCAGTCAAATCGTCCAACCCATGCTAGCATGGAAAGCGGACGTTAAACAATGATGATGATATATATATATATATATATATATATATATATATATATATATACATATATATACACATATACATAAATCTAAAATATACTCTCCTTCATTTTCTACAATGCTCTTCCATCTGTCTGCTAGACTTGCAAGGTCCCTCTTTCAAAATCCACTTGTCCATGATGAAAAATACTCCTCCAGTACTCTTCTGACCCTGTCTACAGAATTGATATTTTTTTCTTCCAGATGATTTCGAAGACTGTGGAATAAATGATAATCAGATGGGGTAATGTCCGGCGAATATGGTGGGTGGGGCATCATTTCACATTCAAACTGCTCCAGCCTTTGGAATTTCATTTTCACTGTATGTAGACGAGCATTATCCTGATGGAAGAACACCTTTCATCTTGAAACCAAAGATGGTCGTTTCTCTTCTAGCGCTGACTTAAGCTGCTTTGATATCATTTAGTTTGGGTTTAAAAGTTCCCAATTTGCTGACTTTTCTGATGGCACACAGGTATCGATGAATGGTTGAATGACCAAATCCAAGCTTCTCTGCTAGTTCCTCAACAGTTACATTGGGATTTTCTTGCACCAGGGTTTGCAGCACATCCTTGTCAAGCTCTACAGTTCTTCCAGGACAAGGCTTGTCTTCTAGGCTGTAGTTTCAGGCTTGGAATTTCTGGAACCATCATTGACGCTGGCTTGCGCTTATTGTCCAATCCTCATATGCTGCATTAATATTCCTTATACTTTCCATTGTGTTGTTGCCTTTATTGAAGTCATAAAGCAAAATATACCAAATATGCTTTGTCACTTCTATTATAGCTTTGAAAACATAACTGTCAAAAGCGAACTACACTCTTCAAAACTTGCACTGTGAATAAGGACAAGGTAAAATTACTACCCGCTTTTATAGCAAGTTGATGCAGATAGTTTATCTTGTCCCCCTTTGGCTTTTCATGCAATTGAAAAAAACCACATTCTTTATGGGATGACCCAGTACATGCATGCATACATACATACACACACACATTCTCATACATTATTTTGTGATGCACTGGGGGAGGGTTAGATGAAGTGGGAGGAGAGTTGACCCCATGTGGTGCAAAGGAGTGAGGAGAGAAGATTAATCCCAGCTCATGGCGAAGATGAGAGTCCGGATGGTCCCTGTGCAAGGACAATCTGAACACAGGCAGGTGTTGTAACAAGTGACCAGTAGAGCGGAAATGGCATGAGGCCAGGGTGTCATTGCCAAGTCTGATGTCTTGGAAGTGTTCTGTGAATCGGTCAGCCAAGCAGCGTTCCATTTGACCAATGTATAGAGGAGGACAGAGAGAGCAGTAGATGATGTTGTTAGAAGTGCAGGTGAAGGAGTCAGTGATGTGATAGGGTCGATGATGGACGCCTGTGAAGAGGGTGGTGTTGGAGAGATAAGGGCAAGTGCAGCTACGTGGGCAGGAGCAGGGGAATGAGCTGGGTTGGGAGGTTGAGTTAGGGAAGAAGCTGTGGACTAAGAGGTCTCATAAGTTGTGGGCTCGTTTGAAGAAGGGGACGAGTTGGTTAGGGAAGATGTGCAAAATGGAGGGGTTGAACTGGAGTAACCGGAAGGCTCAAAGAATGGTGTGTTGGAGAGGTAGGGTGGTAGGTGAGGGGAAACGGGACACAGGAGATGCTGGGGGGGGGGAGCAGATGTACAGTCCACAGAACATGCTCTGGCAAAGGTGGTGAGGAGATATCCACGTAGGGCATGGGATTGGAGGGCAGAAGGCAGTAGAAGGACGTGTTTTGAAGTTGGCGGAGAGATTCTGCCCTGTAGAGGTCCTCACGCCACACCACAGCTCCACCTTTGTCGGCTGGTTTTATGGTGATGTTCATGTGGCGTCAGAGACATCGAAGGGCCAAGAGTTTGGCTGGGGAGATAGACACACACATATATATATATATACATACATATATATATTGTTACACACATATATATGTATACTAGCAGAAATACCCGGCGTTGCCCGGGTTAAAGAGAATAATGAAATCTAAAAACGCCGTCTAGACTACGCATCATCTTTATATAGAGAGATGTATATACACACACGCACCCAAACACACATATATATATGTATATCAATATAAATATATGAAAGTCAATGAAGTTTCGTAAAAGAAGGTGATCATGTACATACTTTCTTGCTGTTGTGATTATAACACCTCATTGTAAACTATGTTCCTTGTTTTCCCTTGTGGAGCATATACAAATAGGTTTTTTGTTGCTGCCTACTCTTGAGCAGCCAACATACAGTTGTCCATGTGAGAAGCAGGGCTCTTCCAAGAGAAGACCAGCT
>NC_068984.1:44585120-44586106 GCF_001194135.2 Octopus bimaculoides | reverse complement strand
ATATATATATATATATATATATATATATATATATATATATACATATATGTACATACCTACATATATATGTATATATACATGCATATATTGGTACAGGACTTCAAAAGAACGTGAACAGAATGAAAAACGAGAATATAAAAAAACAAAAACATGGAAAACGAAATTTTGTTTTTGAACAACAAAAGAAACAAATAGAGAAACGAGACAGGCAACATAGAGAACAATCCCTACATCAGTTGTCTCCCAAACGTTGGGACAAGATGCGACTTCTTTAACAGTATCCACTTCCAAGTAAGTTTTATCTTAATAATTCTGATGTACACTCTACAAATATCTCTATTCTCCCCCTTTCTCTATTTGTTTCTTTCGTTGTTCAAAAACAAAAGTTTGTTTTCCATGTTCCTGTTTTTTTATGTTCTTGTTTTTCATTTTGTTCCCGTTTTTTTGATATCCTGTACCTATATATGCATGTATATATACATATATATGTAGGTATGTACGTACATGTATGTATATATGCATATATATATATATTATTAACATTATATACATATATATATGTATACATATGTATACATATATATAAAAAATCAAAATAAGCAACACAGATTTCAAAGATAATTGCAGTATGCACGTTTCATGCTACTCCATTTATTTAAGTAATGCGAGCATTACATTAAATGCAATATGAAGAGCAATCTTCAGCTGCACGAAAATGCAGAAAATTACAGTAGAATAGACATATTATAATTGTGGCAACATTTCAAATCCAAGTGGGAGAAAGAATATTTTACAAAAAAATTTCCCTTCTTCCCACAGATATAGTAGAATCTTCTCTTGTCATACAGTCAGAATTTCTTACTCTACCCTTCCTAATGTAGGTACAATCATAGCTAGGTTAAACAAAAAGAACATCAAGTCAGCTAGAATAAATGAAGTTATAAATAGTGGTTATATGAATACACATAATAATCTAGCAAATACCA
>NC_068984.1:44580961-44582165 GCF_001194135.2 Octopus bimaculoides | reverse complement strand
ACCTTGGGCAAGTGTCTTCTACTATAGCCTCAGGCCAACCAAAGCCTTGTGAGTGGATTTGGTAGACGAAAACTGAAAGAAGCCCGTTGTATTTATGTATATACATATGTATGTGTGTGTCTGTGTTTGTCCCCCCAACATCGCTTGACAACTGATGCGGGTGTGTTTACATCCCCATAACTTAGTGGTTCGGCAAAAGAGAGCGATAGAATAAGTACTAGGCTTACAAAGAATAAGTCCTGAGGTCAATTTATTCGACTAAAAGGCAGTGCTCCAGCATGGCCGCAGTCAAATGACTGAAACAAGTGAAAGAGAGTAATCTCTACTCTCTCCAATGCCGCCGGGAGCGCTACATCATTTGTGTGATGTGGAAAATATTCCATCAATATTGCACAAATGATGTTGGTATCAATTTTAAAATCCATATAAGACTTGGCCCCCATGCTATCCACCCACTACAAAAATCGAACTCAGTACATATAGCAACATTACGTCACTATTACTTTACCTCAACCATGGCTTGGGCCTATACTGGCCAAAACCTACCAAAGTTATCAAAGTTATATATACATGTATATATACACACATATATACTTACATATATATATACATACTGGTCCCACTCCCGAACTATATGGCCATTATATTGACGACTGTATCTGTGCGACCTCACTCTCCCACGAACCTCTAGACTCCTTCCTCTCTGTTGTCAAATCTTTCCACCCTGCCCTCCACTTCTTCTGCACTATCTCTGACACTTCTGTCTCCTTTCTTGACATTTCGGTCAGCATTCATCACTCCACTCTCATCACCTCCATCCACTACAAACACACAGACTTACACTCATACCTCAGCTTCTCCTCCTCCCACTCTAAACACACCAAGCCCTCTATCCCTTATTCCCAATTCCTCCATCTATACAGGCTCTGCAGTGTTGACCATGACTTTGAGACTCAGTCTCAACTGATGGCTCACCACTTCATCCTACATGGATATCCCCTCACCACTATCCACACTGCCCTTGCCAGAGCACATTCTGTGGACCGTGCATCTGCTCTCTCCCCCTGCAGCCGTCCCTCCATCTCGTGTTTCCCCTCACCTACCACCCTACCTTTCCAACGCACCATTCTCCGAGCCTTCTGGCAACTCCGGTCCGATCCCTCCACTTAGCACATCTTGCCTAACCAACCCCTACACTCCTTCA
>NC_068984.1:44579810-44580091 GCF_001194135.2 Octopus bimaculoides | reverse complement strand
ACACACCACCACATCACACACTGCCATACCACACAACACCACATCACATCACACCACCACACATACACTAGCACTGACCACTTCCCAGGACCCACACCATCATCCACACACCTACACATGCACACACGCACACGTCAAGGTCACGAGCCTTCTTCCACACGCACATACATGCTCTCTTATACACACACACCTTTGTTTTGGGATCACCACTGCTTTATTATCTCCCCTTCTTCCTAGCTCTCCTGTGTGACCCCTCTGTCCGGCATTCGCCATGATAGATC
>NC_068984.1:44573585-44579800 GCF_001194135.2 Octopus bimaculoides | reverse complement strand
TCTCCTGTGTGACCCCTCTGTCCGGCATTCGCCATGATAGATCGCTACCCACTACACATTCTTTATTTTCTCTCCTTGTTTCTTTCTGTGTTCCTTTCTGTGGAAGACCATAGGCTTGAAACGTTAAAGACTTCTTCACTTCCCGAGCATTAAACTGATACATCTGTTTCTTGTCTACACCACCTGTCTTCGTCTTTTTTTTTTTTTAATTCTCCCTACACACACACACACACACACACACACACATATATATATAGAGAGAGAGAGACACACACACACACACATCCATACATGTATGTATATATATACATATTGAAACAATACAAAAGTGAAACTATAATTGTTACTCCGTTGAAGGTTTCACTTTTATTCTTTGAGTTTTGAGATGTAATGGAGTAATAATGTAATGGTAATGGAGTAATAATCTAAGTGGTTCCTAGACCATTTGGGGTCTACTTCTTGCAGCCTGGTGTTGTAATTATTTAATGCCCTTATTGTAATTTTATATATATATATATGTCGGGTTGGCTAAAAAGTTGGAAGCCCAACATTTCGTGTTCTTTTAGAGGAGTTAGGAAACCTGAAGGACCACTGCAATAAGTGCGTGAATCTGAGAGGGAAAGATGTTGAATAAAATCATAATTAACCGATCCTCCTTTATATTCTGTTACCCAAAACTAAGGGCTTTTCATCACCCCCACCCATGTATATATATATATATATATATATATATGTAGAGAGAGAGAGAGAGAGAGAGAGAGAGAGAGAGAGATATGCAGATAAACTCACACACAGACATTGATACATGTAGATATGCATACAAACTCCCACTGATATGTACTTATATAGGAAAATCCACTATATATGATGTTATAGAGTGAAAGATAGATAAAATTGTAGACAAGCTGTGAAAAGTACCACATTGTCTTGCTGTAGAGATAACGTACAATATTATATTCATGTAGTTAATCATTTATGTTATCTGGTAATCATCAACATATAGCTTTTTAAATTCTGTCAGTTAAACAGTCATAACATAGAACTTACTGGTAACAGCTAACTACAATTGCCATGAATCCTGCTGAAAGTCCTGATTTCTCTGAGCAGGTCTATTTCAGTCTTAACCAGTGATTCGTTTTAATACACGAATAGCCTCCAGGTCATGAGGCTATGTGTTGTGATATCATTACACTCCACCTTTGACTTTGAGTCATCAATTTCTGGTATTATTGACACAAACTCATGCATTTGTAATTACATTAATTATATTCTGTGGAACTCATCAAAATCAAGATTAAAATTAGGGCAGCATTAGCTGCAGAGTTTTTAGCCCCCCACCCACTTCTATTGAGAAAGAATGCAATAAAACTATTATGACTTTCTTATTGCAAATCAATTTATTTTATGTAGAATGACACATTGGTTTCTAATTTTGGTACAAGGCCAGCAATTTCAAGGGAGGAGTTAAATCAATTATATCAACTCTGGTACTTGACAAGATGAAAGGCAAAATCAACCTCTGTACAATTTGAACTCAGAATGTTAAAACAGATGAAATTCAGCTAAACATTTCGCCTGGTATGCTAACAATTCTGCCAGTTTGCTGCCTTATATATAGAATGAAATACTTAAAAAAAAACATTTTGGGTTAGTGTAGATTATCCATTCTCGTTGAGAATATAACACAAGAAAACTTTTTTAGATTACTCATGTTGTGTATATAAATTTATTTAATATAGAATCAGATTTCAAAAACCAATATATTGGATTAGAGTAGATTACCTATTCATGTTACTGTTGTATAACCCTGCGTATTACACAGGATATTGTAAAGGTTTTAAGACAACTTAACTTTTTACCATTCAGATTACTCTGTCTAATGTGATACTTATTTATTCACATTGTTTTAAATTAAGGATTCATTATCTCCTTTGCAATGATATTATAGGGTAGGTGTGAAATGTTGAATATGGCCAGTTTGAACATAAAACGGTTTGAATATTTTGGCCATATATGGCTGATTTAAATGCTCAAAGATTAAGCCTCCCAAATCAAGATGTGTATTATACACATTAGCTTCTTACAAACAAACTTTTACAAGATTTCTCAAATTCATTGAAAGCACACAACAAATTTGAGCAATATGAATTATCAGGTTAAGTTTTTAGCCTAACTTATTAAAGTTTAAGTTTAAAGACTATATATACTATGCAATTGTGGCATTTTTATATTATTTCTTAAGTTACAAATAATTAAGCATAAAACAAAACTTAGAAATTTTTTTTAAAAGAGGCTTTTTTTTTTTTTTAGCAAAAGGCAATATAAAAAGTAAAAGAAATCAACAATAGAAATACTATTAAAAAAAAAAAAAACAGGAATATTTTCCTTTACCTGTTCAAAGGCTCTTAAAGTACATCAAAAGTAAAAAGTAAAATATTGAACTCATAAAACAACTTAATCAAATTACCATTTTTGAAAGAAACAACTCAATTAGATATGTAACCCCTCCTTTTTAGATTAAAGCATTGTCTTTATATAAAATTCAAGTGTGTGTGTGGCACAAAAAAATTACATCAAGTGATATAAAATTATATTGTAAAATACTGAAAAGTTTATCCCTACAATATTAAATATGTATCGTTGTATCTATTGAATAAAAGTTAAATATCCAAGGCACTTTATTTCACGTTGATCCAGTTCATTCAGCTGTAGAAATGAGTTGTGATGTCACTGGTGCCAAGCTATATCGGCCTTTGCCTTTCCTTTGGATAACATTAGTGGTGCAGAGAGGAGAGGCTGGTATACATGGACGACTGCTGAACCTTACCCAGACCTGTGCCTTGCAGGGTAATTTTCTGGGTGCAATCCCATGCTCATTCATGACCGAAGGGGATCTCTTATATATATATACAAATCCAAATTTTCTAGAATTGCTTCTACAGAGTCTTCCTTAAAAAAAAAAAACCCGTTAACTCTTTAGCATTCAGATTACTCTATCAAATGTAAATGCTTAATATCTCACATTGTTTTGAATTAATCATGCATTATCTCATAGCTACGAGATTTTGATATTGTGATTATTTATTTCTAGAATGACGTTGTGTAGGTATGAAAAGCTAGATGTTTGAATATAAAACAGGTAGAATATTTGGGTTGGTCTGGCTGCTTTTAAATGCTTAAAGGGTTAAATTTCATTTGATTATTTTCTGTGCAGAAAACTGTCAAATTAATTTCTGTGAAATTAGAAATTTTAATGCATCATATGGCAGTATATGTATATTTAGGCAGATTTGGAGTTGGTGCATTTTTACCACTTCAGTGACCCCAGCTTCACAACTCTGACTTCACAGTTTTGATAAAAATGGATACTGGATAGAAATCCTAGGCTGCCTGTAAATCATATGTCATGGTTTTACTTGTGCATTCCTTTACCAAATAGAGTACAAATTACACTTGCTACTAATTTGACTGCAGAGAATGATGGTAGAAAGACAAACAGCCTGACTGCTTTAGGAACTCATTTCTTCACCTTAACCCTTTAGCATTTAAACCGGCCATATCCAACCCAAATATTCTACCTGTTTTATATTCAATTTGGCCAGATTTGACCTCTCACATCTACCCACAATGTCATACTAAAATATACAATTATATCATCAAAATTTCAATGCTATGGGATAATTTACGATTAATTCAAAACAATGTGAATAAATAAGCATTATATTTGACAGAATAATCTGAATGCTAAAACCTGATACTTCATTAACTTATTTTGTAAACTAATAAAATGCTGGTCATTTTACAGTATTGCCATTGCTTATGGTACTGAACCATTCCAGCCAATGGCATCTACTTACACCTAATTGAAACTAAGTTTCTAAGAGTTTAATTTTTGGTGGTAGAACTGCACAGTGCCAGTGACAACCTAGAACCTGTGATCTCTTTTGTTGGTTTCTTTCTTTCAATTTTTTTATGGCTTAATAAGAAGAGATAAGTAGCACCTCATTTCAAAGAGTCTATGACTGACTGATTAAGGAAGTTATCTCCAAACCAGAGGTCTTGCATGACTACTTGCAAAAGTATAGAATCCAAGGTACCCTTGATGGCCAAGTTGTGGTGTTAAACTAGACAGGGAATTAAGTTCCCCATCCAAAATGTTCTGCTAAGTCAACTATCTTAAGCTCTTTGTCCCTCAATAACACTAGTGTCATTCATTATTAACAACGCAATGGATTACAGGATTGAAGTGCTAATTCTGAAGTGCAGCTTTTTACATCCTCCTCTAACTAATCGCTTCAAGGTCAACTTTGCCTTTCTTCCTTCCGGATTCAAGGAAATAAATCCAAATACTGGAGATGCCAATTTAATCAAAAGTTCTTTCCCTTAAAATTTCTGACATTTTGCTTCTGATAATAACCATTATTAAGTAACTTAAGTGTATTTTCTTTAGATTCCATCTACAGAAGGGCTGTGTTTTGATATTTTAGAATTCATAATCTTTTTATTTCCCAGTTTGTGCTGATGTTAAGGTAATTTGTAGCTGTTATCAAACTAACACTATCATGCAAATCAGTTAACCTATCTACTTATATGCTATGCATGATCTCTTAGCAGAATAACTGGTTTAAATGAAGTTTAGCAGCAGTAAATGAACCGGTCTACCAAGGCTTTTTTGCCGAGAATTTAGTGTATATTCATAGCTTTCATTCCTTTAGAAAACTATATTTTGAAATAACCAATCAAAACAAGGAGCTTCTCTGTGATCAATCAAATAACAGCCAAATCTAGCTCAGATAACCCCCTACAACTGTAAAAAGAATTAGGACACATTTGATTCTATTGTCCTAGGCATACTATGTTTGGCTAAAAATGGCATGTTAATAGCTGGTTCATCTTTCATCATAAGTGTGCTCAGTCAGGGCTGATATGGGGTTAAATGACAATTACAGCAGCAATTGTGGAGCCAACAAGGGATTGTCTACATTGCCATTTGACCTAGGAATAATAACTAGACCTTCAAACTTTATCCTACTATCTTAAAAATTGATGAATATACAGGATAACTATAGCAATTATACTGCTATTTGTTGCATTAAAATCTTTTGTCTTATATTGTATTTTTCTCAATAAATATTTTACTGGTTGTTGATAATGTTGTGTACACAGCGATGGTTCAAGACATTCCTTTTAATATTTTATTTCACACTTGCACATCTGTTCAAGATTTTAAAAGAATTTTCTAAATTTATATCTATATTATTATGATAATTTATATCCAATTTGAACATATATTTTAGTTTATGCTTTTTGTCAGTCTTTGGTTTAATGTATTATAACCTAGCTGTGTTATTTCTTTTGTCTTTGCAGCACTATATTATAGAACAGCTGTACTGATGCCATTCACAAATATTTCAATGTGATGTCTTGTTTCAAGTGGAGCTGCTTTCATTTTGGACATCATGCAGTAAATCCTGATAGAACCCTGATGCTATAATTACAAAGGAAAGCAAAATTGGATAAGAAAAAGCAGTAGCTTTCTGTTGAATCTAACTTTGCAAGATGAATGCCTATGATGATAATGCAATGAAGCCCTTGTTTGGGATTCCTAAACCAAGCGTAAGTTCACCTTTTTTGATTGTGTATCAGATTATTTTAGATTAGATTCAAATGGGAAATTAACAAATAGACAAGAAAAACAGACTGGGAACCTTCTTGTCTTTACAGTTGTTACTTGGTCCCTGTTCCATTGAAATCTGTTTAAGTTGATATTTGACTAGGAGCAAACTGTGGCCTTTTGATCTTTTTTTAAGACAGAGGATAAAATTATCCTATATGACTTTCTGTTTTTTTTTTGGGGGGGTTGTCTAAGATTACATTATCTAGTATGACCTTTCCTATTTTTGAAGGTATGATTTGAGGGTGATTTAGCTCCTGTTTCTTGCAAGTCAAGTAACAATATAGAGGCACCTTCAATGGCAGTACCTTAGTTTTATATATATACTCTTTACTCTTTTACTTGTTTCAGTCATTTGACTGCGGCCATGCTAGAGCACTGCCTTTAGTTGAGAAAATCGCCCCCAGGACTTATTCTTTGGATGCCTAGTACTTATTCTATCGGTCTCTTTTGCCGAACCTCTAAGTTACGGGGACGTAAACACACCAGCATCGGTTGTCAAGCGATGTTGGGAGGACAAACACATACACACACATGCATA
>NC_068984.1:44571556-44573526 GCF_001194135.2 Octopus bimaculoides | reverse complement strand
ATATACATATATACCACAGGCTTCTTTCAGTTTCCGTCTACCAAATCCACTCACAAGGCTTTGGTCGGCCCGAGGCTATAGTAGAAGACACTTGCCCAAGGTGCCACGCAGTGGGATTGAACCCGGAACCATGTGGTTGGTAAGCAATATATATATATATATATATATATATATATATATATATCCTTGAAGTTCGTTTACAGGAAATATTTTGAATATACATTTAAAAGCTCCTATATTATTATGCCAGCTACAGTCTAATGATATCAACTGGTGATACCAGTTTTTTTGGGTCACACCGAACTGTGCTGATATAATTCAGAATAAATATAGTTTTAATGATAATAATAATGGTAATAACAATAATAATAGTAATAGTAATCCATAGATGGAATATATAAATATTTTAATGCATTGCTATGTGTCTTTCCACAAATCACATGTTTCTTAAGATCGTTGTCTGTATTCCTGGGATGATTACAGTGCAGTCTGTTGTATTATCATGTTCATGCATTCATACACACATGCAAGCATGCACACACACATATTCATTGGTATTAGCACCAAGCAGTGTTTAGGCATAAGCAAACATTTTAGGTTAGTTGAAATATGTTTGTGACCTATTTCAACGTGTAAAGACAAATTAGCATGGGACAAAAAATTTCTCTCTTATGGTAAAAACGTGTAAGAACATCATATCTGTCTAGTATATCCTGTAAACACAATATAGCTAAACGGCAAAGAAGCTTGCTTCACAAACATATTGCCTGAATTTGATCCCCCTACTGGGTATCTTTGGACAAATGGCATTTTCTGTAGCTTTGGCTTGATCCCTTACTCGTTAATGAAATTGGGTAGATGGGAACTGTATAGAAGCCTACCAGGGAGATTGTACGTGTAAATCACAAAGCACAGTTTCGCCATGCTTTGTGTCATGCTGATTTGAGAATTGCAATCAGAATTCACATATTTGTAGAACACTCAGTCACTGAAGGAAGTGAAACAGATGATCGAACATCTACATCATCATCAAACAATAGAAGTCCTCCACCACCACCACCACCACCACCATATATCATCATCATTATCATCATCGTTTAGCACCTGTTTTCCATGCTGGCATAGGTTGGACAGTTTGACAGGAGTTGGCCAGCTGAGGAACTGCCCAGACTCTTGTCTGTTGTGGTATGGTTTCTATGTCTGGATGCCCTTCCTAATGCCTGCCTGACTGGCCTTCGTGCCGGTGGCACGTAAAAGCACCCACTACACTCTCGGAGTGGTTGGCGTTAGGAAGAGCATCCAGCTGTAGAAACCCTGCCTAATCAGATTGGAGCCTGGTGTAGCCATCTGGTTTCACCAGTCCTCAGTCAAATAGTCCAACCCATGCTAGCATGGAAAGCGGACGTTAAACGACGATGATGATGATGACATACATACATACATACATATATATAACCCATGCTAGCATGGAAAGCGGACGTTAAACGACATATATATATGTATATATATATATGGAGCCTGGTGTAGCCACCTGGTTCACCAGTCCTCATGATGGACTCTCCTGTTGGAGACGACCTATGGGTATTCAGCTTTTGCCAAACAACTTGCACAGATGATTTGTTTATAGTGATCAATTGTATGTACTTTACATTAGCTCACTTCCACCATTAAATCGGCATTGCCCAAACAGATGCACGGTGTACCACATGTTATGCGTTGAAATGATTGTGGAGCAATGTGAGATGATGCATTTTGCTCAAGAACGTAACACACCACCCGGTCTAGAAACTGAAACCACCATCTCGTGATCGTGAACGCAACACCGTAACCACTAGGCTATGCATCCTCACACACACACGCACACACACACACATATATATATATATATATATATATATATATATATATATATATATATCATCATCATAACCATCATCATTTCATTATCATTTAACATCTATTTTACACAC
>NC_068984.1:44568371-44571477 GCF_001194135.2 Octopus bimaculoides | reverse complement strand
TATATATATATATATATATATATGGAGTAGTTGACAGTGCAATGGCCAAACATGCTTTCACTGAAAATTGCAAATGAACGACACTACTTGTATGACGGTGGTGTTTGTTGACAACTGTCATGTGACGTCAAAACAAGGAAACACACACACACACGTGTGTGTCTGTGTGAAGAATGTCAAGCAGGAGGCATTAATGAAGTAGATTGTCAACAATAGGCTTTTTTACTCATGAAGCAATGCATACCAGATTTCTCATGCTTTTGGATAGTTATTTAAATCATAATATTTAGTTCGCCCACACACTTTCACCAGAGACATAAAATAAGAAGAATAGGGAAAAAAAATGTCTATTTTTTATAATTCATCACACATCACACAATAACATTTTTGTACTGTGTCACATGGCTTGAAATGTAATTATTTTAAGACCTTTATGCTGGCTTATTGTTTTAAATCACATTCAATTCTTCTTCATAAGACACCTTAGAAAAGTTTTCAAGCAACACACTATTATCATTTCAAATGAGGTTAAATCTGGAAATAAAATGATGCAAACGATATAACTGGAATATATAAGCAAGTAACTTGTGTGAGGTATTAACCTTTTAGCTTTTAAACCCGCTATATCCAGCCAAAATATTCTACCTGCTTTATGTTCAAACTGGCCAAATCTGGCCCCTCGCAGCTACCATACAATGTCATTCTAAAATAAACAGACCATGTCATCAGAATCTTGAAGCTACAAGGTAATGCATGATTAACTCTAAACAATGTGAATAAATAAGCATTACATTTAACGGAATAATCTGAAATCTAAAGGGTTAAAGAATGGAAGTATTCAATAAGCGAAGTATTTTTCAGACATGTTAACTATTTGTGTATAGTCATATACTTGCTCACACTCTTTATTCTATAGTAAAAGGAATTTTTCTGCTTTTTGTGTGACACCTTGAGCAAGTGTCTTCTACTCTAGCCACAGGTCAGCCGAGGCCGATAGGCACTGGCATGGCTGTGTTAAAAGAAGGTTGTTTCCCAACCATGTGGCTTTGGATTTAGTCCTATAGCATGGCACTTTGGGGAAATATCTTCTTCTATACCTTGAGACCAACCAAAGACTTATGAGTGAAGTAAAAATAAAGTTACCTTCTCGAGTTATACCTACTCATAAGGGTGGATTTCCTGGTTTCATGGCATATATATTCTTTTCTGGATGGGATGCTGGTCTGTCACAGGATTACTCATTTTTGCCAGTTGAGTGGACTGGAGCAACATGAATGAGAATATTTTATTGGACTGGAATGATATAGAAGAACCCAAATCCCTGCACAATCATAGTCTCTGATGACAGGTGAAGAAATACATTTATTAAAGCACATTGCTTTCACATTAATATTATTTATCAGTTGAAGGCTATGAGCTGGCAGAATAATTAACATGGTGGGGAAAATACTTAACAGCATTTCATCCATCTTTTTGTTGTGAGTTCAAGTTTCACTGAGGTCGGCTTTGCCTTTTTTCCCTTTGGCAGAGTCAATAAAATAACTACCAGCTGAGCACTGGGGTTGGTGTAATCAGCTTTTCCCCTCCCCCAAATTGCAGGTTTTGCGCCAAAATTAGAAACCGATATTATCTATTTATTGTAAGCATCTATATATTGCAACCAACCAACACACACACACACACACACTCACAATCATATAATTTACTCATACATATGCAGACAGTCTCTTTAAAATCAGACCCTATTAAAAAATATATTGCAAAAGAAAAAGAAATGAGATCTGAATGATAATCAAAAGTTGGTTCAATTCTCAGTAGCTCTCACTTTCATTTTCTATACATGATTTTTGCATCAAAAATCATTTAAAAAAAATAAAAGTGAGAGCCTAGCAGGAATTGAACCCACATTTGATTATCATTAGGATTTCATAAAAAAAAAATATTCGAGCAAGGTCATTGCTAATGCCGCGGGACTGGCTCCAGTGCAGGTGGCACATAAAAAACACCATTTGAGCATGGTCATTGCCAGTACCACTGCCTGACTGGCCCTTATGCCGGTGGCATGTAAAAGCACACCCACTACACTCTTGGAGTGGTTGGCGTTAGGAAGGGCATCCAGCTGTAGAAACTCTGCCAGATCAGATTGGAGCCTGGTGCAGCCATCTGGCTCGCCAGTCCTCAGTCAAACCGTTCAACCCATGCCAGCATGGAAAACGGACATTAAACGATGATGATGATGATGATGATAAATATACATAATATACAAATATAGAAATTTATTTGTGATTCAGTCCTGGTTTATTCCGTTTCTAATTCTTTTACTCTTTTACTTGTTTTAGTCATTTGACTGCGGCCATGTTTGAAGGGTTTTAGTCAAACAAATCGACCCCATGACTTACTTTTCAAACCTAGTACTTATTCTCTTGGTCTGTTTTGCCCAACTGCTAAGTTACGGGGATGTAAATATGCCAATACCAGTTGTCAAGTGATGATGGGAGAATAAACACAGGCACAATGACACACGCATACTCACACACACACACACATATATATATATTTATATATGTATATACACTGCAGGCTTCTTTCAGTTTCCGTCTACCAAATTCACTTTGGTTAATCAAAGGCTATAGTAGAAGACACGTCCTCAAGGTGTCACACAATGGGACTGAACCCTGAATCATGTGGTAGGGAAGGAAGCTTCTTACCACACAGCCACACCTGCACCTGAAAACAAAAAATAAATTCTTGTACATCAGTGGTTCCCAACCTTTGCACTACCAAGGACCCCTTTTGTTTAAATGAGTTTTCCTACAGACCCCTTTTAGTATGTTTATCCTTATGTATATATATATATATATATATATTTATGTGGAGAATGGAGCAACAAATACAAGAAGAAGCAATTCCGTTGGGCTAGTTAGCCGTTGTTTTATTGTGTGGAGGTTATGTAATGAGTCATTGTGAATGTTATGTAATAGTCAAGACGGTACCCGTACAGGTGATCCCCAGGAGTGCCTCCGGATTTAAACATCCCCTGGTTGCTTGGATGCTTCAGACTACCCCTGAAGGATTGAGGCAACCCTATCATTTACCTATATATATA
>NC_068984.1:44550930-44565930 GCF_001194135.2 Octopus bimaculoides | reverse complement strand
TGACTTCTTTTATGTGCATAAATCAGAAATCAATGACAGCAGAATTATAAGAGTTATAGACTAAATTCTTTGTAGTATATAGTTATGTTCCTGAACATCTGCTGAGGTCATCTTTGTCTTTGAGTCCTTCTATGGATCTATAAAATAAGTACCTTTCTCCAGTTGATAAAACAAGTACAGTAGGCGATACAATTGGCTGTTCCTAGCCACCAAGTTTCTGGCTTTTTGTGTCTTTGAGAACCAGAATTAACCTGTCATGTGTGTGTGTGTGTGTGTGTACCCTTATCTTGACATCACATAATGGTTGTAAACAAGTATCACCATCATACAAACAATGTTGTTCATTTCTGATCTTCTTTGAAAATCATGTCTGGTTATGGGGAAATATTACATGTGAATGTTGGCAAAAGGAAGGGCATCTGACCATAGGGAAACTATCTCAACAAATTCTGCCTGACACATGTAAATATAGTAAAGTGACCATTAGATGATAATAATGGTGATTAGGATGGTCTATTTATAATATTATTCTACTCGTTCTCACTGCCCTTCATGTATATCTTAGGGGACTGTGTTACCTTTTAAACAATCTTAACTATGGAACCTTAACTGTGGAATGAAATTGAAGACATAATCCGAATATTGCACATAGTGAAACTAGTTCAAATGTTACACTTTAAACAACCTTAGCTATGAGTTAACATGATTGAAGTATTTAACTATGAGTCAACATGATTGAAATGGTGTTATGAAAATCTATTTAAGAACCTGTAAAATATATTATTTCTACATTCCAACATTCATTAAATTTCAATATATATATTATAGTCATCCGTTTCCAAAAGCACCCATTGGAAGATAGTCTTTTATCACAGTAAGCCTCCCTTCTGGATGCATATACAGACAATAACAAAATATAGAATGACCTATTAAGATAAATAACAAAGGAACAAGTGTTAATTCATTATTTGACTGTTGTTTCCACTAAGTGAGTTAAACATTACTATGTAATGAGTATATTGTTTTCTAATTAGTCAGGACAGTTTGAGTCATAATCATGAGTTTCACATTCCCTTGTTGGTTAGATGAATGCTGTTGATATTTGTTCATAAATGATGACCAGACAAAGAACCCTGGAAAGTTGCTGCTCTTAAAGAGGAGTGGCTGAATAAAGTGTTGAGACAGAATAAGACAAAGAGAGATAATGAAAGGAGGAGAGATGATTGTGATAAGTGAACCTCATGGAAAATGGGATACAGCTTGTTAATTCAGATGAGAAGAAGCTGTTATAGTAGCAGTATAAGAGACGCATGGCACAGTGGTTAGAGCGTCGAGCTTACAATTGTGAGATTGTGAGTTCGAATCCTGGACCGGGCTGCATGTTGTGTTCTTGAGCAAGACACTCTATTTCACGTTGCTCCAGTTCACTCACCTGTAGAAATAAGTTGCGACGTCACAGGTGCCAAGCTGTATCGGCTTTTGCCTTTCCCTTGGATAACACTAGTGGCATGGAGAGGGGAGGCCAGTATGCATGGGAGACTGCTGGTCTTCCATCAACAACCTTGCCAGGACTTGTACCACGGAGGGTAACTTTCTAGGTGCAATCCCATGGTCAGTCATGACCAAAGGGGTTTTCAGCATAAGAGACAACTAAAAGAAGAAGCAGCAAGTCTGTGAGAGGCGAATCAAAGCAATGTATTTCCTTGGAGTCACAATGACTTTAGCATAGACTGAGCTTATGACCTTGCACTAAAATACTTACACTAAAAATTTAGATATGTTAATATTTACAGCCCCATTCCTTTTACTCATATTTAATAAGTTTGTTAGAGGAGAAGATGAATCTATGACCTTTGTAAGCCCATCTTCTTTGAGGTGAGATTGGTGTATCTGTTGCCCTTCCTGAATATCTGCAAGAACTAGATTCTTTTTTTTATGCTTACAGCAGAATGAAGTCTTCTAAAAATTAACGAAGACCAGTTACAAATGTTAAAATGGTTGGTGTGAGAACCTACCTATGTAAATATCAAAATTTTAAAGGTGACGCAGTCAGTATTAATAAATTCTTTTCTCCTCTTTACAGGATCGAATGCGAAATTTAGTAATTGGTATTATTACTGCCATATTTGTATTGGTGAGTATTTAAAGATGCTTTTTATTATAATCTTTATAAATGACTTTACTCTTAATCCATTCAGGGTCAATAAATTAAGCATGACCCAGGTATTGAACTCAATTTAATTCACATTCCTCTAACCCCAAATTTGTGGGTTTTATACATATGTTGCAAATCATTTCTGTCCTATACAAAACCTCAGTCTCTCTATGTCCGCCTTGTCCCTTGGTTATTTTTTAGGGTTTTAGTAGCATGTGAAATAAGAAGGGATCGTTAGTTCCTTGATCAATTCTCCTCCATTTCAGCTGAGGGACACTGTGAGGGCCCCACCTCCCCATGATTCTCTCACAGTGCAGCATAACTGAATTTGACTTTGTGTATGTGTGTGTGTGAGAGAGAGAGAGAGAGAATCAACTCCAAAATTTGACTGGTTCTTCATTGACTCCTAAAGGATTACAGGCAAAGTTGACTTTTGTAGAATTTTAACTCAAAGCACAAAGAACTAGAAAAATGGCCACAAGACATCTCTTCTATGTTCTAACAATTCTACTAGTTGATTGCTGTATAATTTGTTTTATAATTTATATCAGACTTTTCCATTTATAATTCTTATTGTTGCTAATCAGATGTGGCCCTTTTTTATTTCTTATTACTGAATAATCAAAGACTCTTGCACTCTCACTGTCAAGGTAGTAAATGCTCTAGCCTGATCAATGAATGATATTGAATATTGAACACTGTCTTTTATCATAGTATTTTTTTGTTATTTATTCTTAATATGTAGTTCTGTATATCCATGCCCGATGACTATATAACCAGTCTTGTATTCTCATATCCTAACATAATGACTAAATAACCAAAGAGCTTAATACTATCACTGAGACAGTTCTATACAGTGGCATATGGTGGTTGATGTAGTTGGTGTGCTGCCACACCCAACTCCACCAAATTTTAAGCTGGGGTATAACAGAAGTTTTCCATTCAGATTTGTCATTAAATTAATGAGTAAGGTTAATATTTATAATGAATTTTCCTTTCCCGATGGGTGTGTGGCGCACACCTAGCACACCCGGAATATATGCCCTTAGTTTTATATATCCAACTTTGATGAGTAAATAATAAAAATATCATGCATTTTTACAAACATGTTGCTGTATGTCCAAGCAAAACGTTTCAGTCCACTTAATTGTAAATAGATTATTCTTTAACCCTTCAGCATTTAACCAGGCCATATCCAGCCCAAATATCCAACTTGTTTCATTTTCAAACCAGCCAGTCCTAGCTTGTCACATCTACCCTACAATGTCATTCCAAGAATAAGCTATCATATCATCAAAACCTCAAAGCTACAAGATAATGCATGATTATTTCAAAATAATGTGAATTAGTAAGACACAGAAGCCTGGTGTAGTCTTCTACCTGGCCAACTCCTGTCTAACCGTCCAACCCATGCCAACATGGAAAGCAGATGTTAAATGGTGCTGCCACTGCATTTGACAGGGTAGTATGAATGCTAAAGAGTTAATCCCAAATTGTCACTGATTAGCCAAACTTTTGACCAGAAACATCCTGTCTTTATTTTCCCAGGCATTGTATTTTTATGACTACATTATTCAGTGTTAATTTTCTCTTGTTTTCCAAGCTAGCTTTTACCAATGTTAGAAACGAATCATTGTATCAGCTGTGCACTAACATACACAGCAGTACTTATGATTAATTGCTCATATTGTTGACATGCTTCCTATTACAACTCAAATAAATGTAAGGTTACCAATGAACTTGCCAAATAACCAACGACTTTCTTAAGTGATTCGGGAACATAATTAGCAAATGTCTATCGTTGTGAATTGAAAGTAGGTTATTAGGTCTATTGATTGCTTGGTAATTATTTTCATTTCTTTTCACAGGAAACTCTCATTTGTGCATTTGTCTTTCCATGCTGGCCTCCAAATAACCATGATGGTGTTAATATATTTTTTGCGTTTATCATTATGATGGTCTGTGGATCCCATATAACACTTGTAAGTAAATAAACTGCTTCATAGAATTCCAAATTCTGTTCTCTTTCATAATCTTATTGAAGGTTTTATCCATTTATTCATAGACTAGCCAAACAAATCTCTACTGACAATACCTTATAAAGCATGTGATTTGGAACCAAAGCTTTATTTTTTTATCATAACTAGGATTAAGATACTAGAGTAGTGACTACATATTCCTGAGTTCAAGTTTTACCACAGATTGTCGTCTTGTGCTCTTGGTCAAGAAAAGATAACTCTGTTAACTTCAGTAAGGGTGACAACAGCAATCACTATTGTTTTGTTATTTGTAGTAAGGATGACATCCAGCTCTAAGAGTAATTCCAATATATAGATATAAAGTATTTTAAAATCCATTTCATTCAGTGTAAGATGGAGAAATAAATGAAAAACACAAGTGGTTGGGGGAAATTTAAAGAAATATTAGAACGTTGAATATTTATTCTGGCCCCTCGTATTCTGAATTGAATATTTATTCTGGCCCCTCGTATTCTGAATTGAATATTTATTCTGGCCCCTCGTATTCTGAATTGAATATTTATTCTGGCCCCTCATATTCTGAATTGAAATCCAACTGAGGTCAGCTTCAGCCTTCATTTTTCTAGAGTTGATAAATAAAATACCAGTCTAAGATGGTGGACTAGTGGAATCCTTAGGACATCAAATGGGTTGCCTTGCAGGGTTTGTTCCATCTCTGTGAATCCTAGACTCAAATGCCACTGTGACCTATATTAGGTAACTGACTTAATTTGCTGCCCAGTTTAATACTGCCACCTGATTGTTGGATATTTTAATTGAAGTCGACTCTGTTGCAGACACTCAGAGCAGATCTTTGGTTTCAGCATGCTTTCCCTTCTCCCTTGGCATATGGCTTAGTGGTTAGGAATGTTGGACTCATGATCATAAGATTGTGGTTTCAATTCCTGGACCAGGCAACACGTTGAGTTCTCAAGCAAAACACTTCATTTCACGTTGCTCCAGTCCACTCAGCTGTAGAAGTGAGTACCACTAGTGGTTAGGGTGTTGGATTCATGATTGTAAGATTGTGATTTCGATATCTGGACCGGGCAATATGTTATATTTCTTGAGCAAGACACTTCATTTCACCTTGCTCCAGTCCACTCAGCTGTAGATATGAGTGGTTAGGTTATTGGATTCATGATCGTAAGATTGTGGTTTCAATTCTCGGACTGGGCAGCACGTTGTGTTCTTGAACAAAGCACTTCATTTCACATTGCTCCAGTCTACTCAGCTGGCAAAAATGAGTAATCCTGCATCAGACTGGTGTCCGGTCCAGGTGGAGAATATATATGCCTTGGAAACTAGGAAACTGTCTCTTATGAGTCACCATGACTCAAGAAGGTAACTTTACCTTACTTTACCACCCCTCCATCCCTCCCACCAATCTCAGAGACAAAGTGAAGTGTCATAGACTTTGTTTCTTTTTCCTGAATAAGCAATAAAAAATATGAGAGAGTCTTAATCTATCACTTTATTTATCACCACCACTTGGACCTTTGGATGTCTTGAGAATAACTCTATTGTGAGCATTCAAACCAGATCACTCTCTGAGGATAATTCAGTATCTTGATTACCTGCTGTTTTACTACAGTAAACTGGTGTAGTGGTGTATCCATGACCAGGTCACTTAACTCTTTATAAACTTTAGTAGTGGGGAAAAATAATGAAGAAGAACATTTTAATTTAAATATAAATACATCCACACATGCACACACATACACACGCCTATTCATTTTTATTTCCACCTTTCAAAATCATATATTATTAAATTTCCATTTCAGATAATCTGGTATAGAGAAGGCAGTTTGCAACCTGTGTTTCGGAATATGATATACTTCAACACTTTCTCAATCATTCTTCTCTGTCTCTGTGGTAACCTCTACATTCAAGGAGTTGGTTTATCTCGAACACATAACTGTACTGTTTGATATGTAATACTATGAAACCACCTTGAATTTAGCTGTTTCAAGAAATTTTTAAAATTCATTGATGCCATCCATATTATCTTTGTACTCTCAAAAGACAGTTGTTTATTGATCCAGCCCTGAAATACTTATTTATTGATCAACAGAACCATGTCTCAATGATAGATTCTTAGTAACAGCTATGGAACTTAGCTGGTTGGCACTTGAACAGTGTTGGGATAATCTGTCTATTTTGTTATTATTATTTAAGAAATTAAGGTTGTGTTAACGCAAACAATATACCTGAATTATTTATTTTATGGTTTCACTATTTTTGCGTTCAAATCCCACCAAACCCAACTTTGACTTTCATCTTTTGAGTGTTTGAGGAAGGAAATAGAAACCAACACTGGATTGATATCAAGTCAGTTGATTCTATTCTGAATAAACCCTTACTTATGTAAATCAAAGAAATTGTTGCTTCCAGCTGTTCCTTGATTAGTCTGTTAATGTCATATTTTGTGTTCGATGGACAATTGCTTTTTCTTTTTCTTTCTTTTTATGACATTATCATTCCACAAAAAGTTTGTGAGTTCAACGAATGAAATTCTAGGAAATTATGAAGATGCGTGGAATACTGTTTCCAAATATTACAAACTGATACCAGAGAGAAACAAAATTTTTTTAAATAGTCAAATTCATTATTTTAAATACAAATTTAACTTATTTAGTTTTTTCACATATCGAATATTTATTTTGTCAAAAATCAGAAACTTTGGTTCCTGGTGTTGTTTAAAGTACTTACCATTTATTTTACATAGTAGCCACATATAGAGAGAAGATTCTCCTCTATGTACAATCAGTATGAAGAGATGAGCAATGTCATTACTTGAGACAGAGAAAATACGGTAGGATTTAGGCTTAGTCTGTGGATGACCTGAAAGAATGGTTAAACATTATAGTAAAACTGTTCAGTTCTGCTTGATTTAGGATATATTGCTCATATGAAAAAAAAAGTATAGAAGTTTTAATAGCCTGACTCTAGTCCAGGTTAATTAAATGTTCCAGTTCTCACGTAAACTAGAAGTTTCAAAGACAGTGTCCTTGGAATTATAAAAAAATAAACTATAAAGGAAGGTTATGATAATGGTATTACATTTTTCACTTTTGATATCCTGTCTAAGCCATTGACTATGATCAAAAAATAACAGACCTTTATTAGTTTCTTTAATTGTAATTAACTGCAAGATAATCATAACTTTTGGTTTAAAAATCTTAATCTTGAGATAACTATTTAGCTTTTTTAGAAGCTGTTAAAATAGTTATTAGATGTAAAATAGTTGATTCTAAAGAAGAGACTCTAATCTTAAATAATTTTTTTTCAGTTATTGATTCTTTGGTACATTTTACATGGAGTTTTGTTATGTAGCTCGTAATTGAAGAATAGTTATTGAAACGAAAACAATATCTGTGATCATGATAAATCTAAATGGTTGATGAAATTAACCTTTGCATTCAAAAAACATGTCTGTTGTAAAATTACAACAAATACAAACCAAACTCCCTTCCTATGAATTATACCTGAACACAAAATACTTGTACTGAAAATATCATCCCCACTGATATCAACACCCTCCCTCTTAATTCCCTATCCACATCTTGCAGTATTTCCCTAAAATATCTCATCTCCTCAGTTCTCTCTTTTTCACCAATAGCTCCTCATTAATCACTACTGCGCACCTTTACAAATTCTTCTCTATTTCTTCATGTCTTTAAACCCAATTTTCCCATTCAATACTATCTTCATAAGATAATCAAGCAAATTTCATAACTCTCTTTCTCACTTTTTCCTTCAATGAAGAAAACTGCATCACATTTTCCAATTTAGTAAATATCATTTGTTTACATATGTTACACCTCACCTTTTACCGTAAACTTTCCTGGGGAATCTGTTCTTTTTAGGAAATTAAACTGCATCAAGAGAAGCAGATTGTCTTATGGAGTGAAGAAATATTGCACTTGTAAGTAATTAATAGTTAACTAAAATTCCTTGCCATAAAAGTTCTTTTCTCCATTGGGGAGTATGTGTCTCCTTCAAATATAAACATTCTCTATCTATTAACTAACATCAACCATCAATACAAAACTTCTACTGTCAGCTCATTATTACTGTATATCTCCTTCATTTTTGCTGCTACTATAAGATGTGGCTTTATGGTTTAGAAGTTCATTTTGCCACTACATCATTTCAAGTTTTATCCCACTGCACTATACCATGGGTATATGGCTTCTACTTTAGCCTGGGGTTCAACCAAATTTGAAAGCTTGTTGGTGGGTTTGATATTATTCATGGGTAACTGACTTAATCTATCATCTAGTTTAACATCACACCTGATCCTTGGGTGCCTTTCGCAGAATTCACTCAGTTACAAGCAATCAGACCAGGTTTTGGATCTGAGGATTATTTTGGCCCTTCTTTCCACTAGTCAGCCCCATCCCTCTCTTCTTAAACAATCTGTATCAAATAAATAAAATATTATCTGAACTTCAAAATTTTGCTGACTATATTCTTGCTTACACTTGATACTATCTAATCCTATACTCGTCTCACTGATCTGTTCGCCCCTTTACTGATACAGTGTTTATTCCATGTGAATAGTGCAGAAAATACAGCATCTAGACCACCACTGCTGTTCTACACACTTTTCCTTCTGCATTGTATACTTTTACACAATACAATGACTCCTTAACATTTCAAACCCATTAACTAAAAAAAATCCTCTCCTGTCCTATGCACTCTCTCATTTGCCTTTTCCCAGTTAAAAAGAAATATAATAAAAATAACAGCTTCTCAGAACAAACATCAGAAAAAATTTTCTTAATTATTACATATCTTTTACAAATAACAATACAACAATGCTAAAATCCAAATAATGAATGAATATTGAATGTATAATATTCTTATAATGTGTATGTATTTGTAAATATCATCATCATCATCATCATCATCATCGTTTAACGTCCGCTTTCCATGCTAGCATGGGTTGGACGATTTGACTGAGGACTGGTGAAACCGGATGGCAACACCAGGCTCCAGTCTGATTTGGCAGAGTTTCTACAGCTGGATGCCCTTCCTAACGCCAACCACTATATATATATATGTGTATATGTATATATTATACAGCAGGGAAGACAAATGTTAAATGACAATGGTATAAATATATTTGTGAATATATTATGTTTGTATAAATATGTACAAAGACATATCTTTTTAAATAAAGAATAAAGTTAAAATATATAAATAATCATTCTAATTTTTATTTGCTTATTTCAAAAAGAAGAATATGTCTTGATGTTTGAAAATATTAATTTATTACTTCCATAACTACACAGGTCATTGGAAAATACATTGATGTTGATGTCTCTTTCCCCCTACCCCCACCGTTAATCAATCCCAAGATTTCTTTGCTTTCAAATATGTCTTGCAGTAATGACTTTTGATGTACCTGTACCTTAATCGGTTGTGGTTCTGAAACTTTTGTATCTCATCATCCCTTTTGCCAAATGGAGTCTTAGAAATACCACTTACCTAAAAAAAAAACTAAAAAGTACAAATTATTTTAATTAAATTGAAGTTAATTTTGCACAGTAGTTTATTATCCATATTTTTTATATTATCCCCTACGTTAGATTTTTATGGAAATTATAAGTGGCAGCAAAGACATATAATTGGACCTTGTTGAATCATCAAGCCATGTTTCTTCCTCACTGATGCAATGTGTCATTCATGTTCTAATACTCAAAATGTGTTTAAAATAGAAGTATTATATACCTGGTTTAGACCTTTAGCATTTGAACTGGCCATATCCATCCCAAATATTCTAATATTCTACCTGTTTTATATTCAAACTGTCAAAATCTGACTTCTTACATCTATCTTACAATGTCATACTAAAAATATACAATCACATTATTGCATTGTCAAAGTTAGAAGATAATGCAGGGTTAATTCAAAACAGCACTATTAATCAGTATTAAATTTGACAGAGTAATCTGAATGCTAAAGGGTTAAACATTTTACTTCTAAGGAATATCACGACTTCCTCAAGTCCTCACCCCTTCATAGCACCATCATAACACTTGCCACTTGTCTGTGAGTTCATCATGTTTCTAAGGAGACATTAAGTTGAGAACTGTTGTTTAAGTGAGTATTTGGATTTTTTTGTTATATTCTTCAAGAATATAACCCATTGTCTTTTGTCTCTTTTTACTTTTGATTTCTTGCTTGTTTCAGTGATATTGGGGCACTGCCTTGAAGAATTTTAGTCAGCCAAATCAACCCCAATATTTATATTTTTTTTATAGCCTGGTACTTATTCAATTGGTCTCTTTTGCCAAACCACTAAGTTACAGGAACATAAATATGCTAACACCAGTTGTCAAGTGGTATTGGGGGACAAACACGGACACAAAGACTCTCACACATAAATATATATACATATACTAGCAGAGATACTTGGCATTGCTCGGGATTAAAATAACATAGATTTTTATTCTTTTACTTGTTTCAGTCATTTCACTGTGGCCATGCTGGAGCACTGCTTTTAGTTGAACAAAAAGAAAGGAAGAAGGAAAGAAGGTAGGAGGGAAGGAAAGAAAGAAGAGAGTGGGATGAAGACAAAAAAAAAAAGAAAGCAGGAAGGTGAAAGAAAGAAAGAAGGGGAGAAGGAAGAAAAGAAAGGGAGGATGGGAGAAAGAAAGAAGGAAAAGGTGTAAGAAAGGAGGGAGAGAGGAAGAACAAAAGAAGAAAAGAAAGAAGACAGATTAAAAGAGAGAAACTATTACAGAGGGTGAGAGAGAATATATGTAAAGAGAAACAATGAGAAAAGGGAGAGAATCGGTTGAAACTGCAGTTTTTAGAGAAAAACCCATGTAAAACACATTTTCCCGTTTCTTGTCTTATACAGGAGCTCTGGGCAAAAAATTATAGTGCATGACCATCCTTGGCACATAAGTAATATGTGTGTAACGTTTGGTGAAAATTGGTTGAAAACTGTAGAAATGCATACGTATTACACACAGACATCCCTTGTTTTTATATATATATATAGATATACGATGAGTTTCAGTTTCCATCTACCAAATCCATTCATAAGACTTTGGTCAGCCTCAGGCTATGGTAGAAGACACTTGCCCAATTTACCATGCATCCTAGAAATGCTGTAGGTTACTGTACCAGTTACCCTTACTAACTCAAATAATAAAGAAAATCCTACATTAACCCTTTTTCATTCAGATTATTCTTTCAAATGTACTACTTACTTATTCATATGCATCATCTTGTAGGTTTGAGATGTTGATGATGTGATTGTTTGTAGAATGACATCGTAGGGTAGGTGTGAGAGGCTGGATCTGGCTGGTTTGAAAATAAAACAGTGAGAATATTTGGGCTAGATATGGCTGATTTAAATGCTAAAGGGTTAAACACTACCAGTCCTTCCTGACAAGAAAGGAATACTAATTTTTGTCTCCTGTTCCTTATTTTTCCAGTAGACATCAACTTAAGCATGTTAAAAATGAATATCACTCACTTTAATTTCACTAGACTGGCAGCAGAGAGAGACGGAGAGATCATGGTCATTGCTTCTACTTCTCTGACTGAAAATATGATGAGGTTTTCTTGTTTCTTGGTCTAAAGAGGAAGAACAGTGTTCATAGCATTTCTTGATTATTCTAGGCAGGTGTATATTGGAATAACTAGAATATAATTTTTGTGATAGTGCCTTAATGAAATTATTAAAGATTAGACAATGAAAAGACAACAGATGGGATTAGCATTCCAGAGAAAATGCAGTCCCGATTAAGGACTGGGTAAAGCATTCATTATGAGTTCTGACAGGAGTAGGGATAAGGTGGTAGGAGAAACAATAGAAAAGGTAAAAGTATCAATTAGGTTTATGTGATGTGTTTTAGGTTCAGTAATTTTAGAAGATAAGTCAGTATAAGAAACCATCCAAGACTAAGAAGATACAGCTTGGTTATGTGTGTAGGCCTGCCTATTAGAGAGATTTCTTTTTTCTGTCTTATTTGCAATCTAGAGCATTATTGTGTTGAGTTTGACTGTGGCAGACCCCATTTTAACCTGTGTAAAATGGTATTTATTCACAGTTGTTACCCATCTAATGTTTGATTTCTTTATGAATTTCAAATTTGAAACCAATTATGTCAGATTATAAAACAAAATTATTTCTAACTCAGAAGAATCAATAACATGAAATGGATGAAAAATAAATGTTGCTCAGGATAAGAGTCAGGTCAGTCAGATAAATTTCCTTGAAGGGAAATGTCAAACTTAACTCAGCATGATATTGATATGTTATGCAGCTAACAACAGTAAATTGTACTACCTACATAGTCTACTTTGACTCAGGTGGACTTGACTGATCGCAGCTGTCTTGGCTGTGAATACAAAGTAACACTAGTGACTGGGAAAAGCTGCAATACCCTGAGTTTATTGCTCAGTATTATATCAATGACAGAACCATCTGTGACTTTCCCTAGACTATAAACATTCAATATTCATAACTAATAAATGTAAAAGTAAGCTACTGATATCATGGACAGTCTTAACTAAACAATAATTCGTTATTCTGTCATGAATGTCATAAAATATAATATATGTTTCTGGTGAAATGAAATCCCAAATTTACTGTGGTTCTTGATCAAAACCTATTTACTGTGCTTCACAACTTTTCACTTCTCTCTCAAAATACAGGGTCTTCATGACTTTCCAAAGGAAATCAATTATAAAATAGCTGTCTTTAAAACAAATGACTGTATCTATAAGATGATGTATATATTGCTGTTTATTTTTATTGATTAGCTTTGAAAGTTATCTGTAGAAGCTCTGTTGCAATTATTCAAAAATTGCTTAAGAAACTTCTTGTAAATATCTACCCTTTGATTTGATGTCTCTTTGCTTATCTCCTACACTCTTGTGCAGACAATACAACTTACATTCCGCCTAAGCCTTCTGTCTCTAAGCATCATCATTACATGCAAGTCACTATTCCAAACTTGACTGATTCTTGAACAGCATTTAAAGAGAATATGACACCATAACCTCTTTCAACAAACAGAAGACACAGTTCTTGCACATAGCAAGGAAACAGTGTTGCAACATTTCCCTCTTCCTACTACTCCATCCTCTTTAGTATTGAGCAACGCAGTTAGAGCCTTCAAACTCACACCAAATGTAAGGTTTCACAATACCTGTTGATGTCTCATAGTGACAACACATCTACAACATTACCATAACTACATTCCAAATGTTAAACTTCCACTTCAAGTCCAGAAAACACTTGCTATGGGTCAGTTACTGACCCTCTATAAATCTTAAGAATGGTCAACATTAAAGTATTTCCCATGTATTTGACCATCTGGCAAAGATTCAATCACCAAACACAACTACTACTTTACAAGTACATCATTCTTTTCTATTTCTTCTATAACTAATATAACAGTTTCTGTTCCACTGAGCTTGTAAAGCGCATATCACTTCCATTCAGAGGCATTTGATGTGCCCACTTTCCTTGTCATTTTCCCATTATACCACACAATGTCTCTTTTTTGTTGTCTTTCTACATTTTGCTATATCAGCCAAGGCCTTTATACAATTCTTTTGCCATCATGAAGTTTCCATTCCACCACATCTTTCAGTGTCATTTCCTCACTATTGTGATACCACAGCTCTGCTCCTTGGCCACAACTTCCTGCGTATGAACATTCTATCTTCTTGTGTAACTCTTATACGAACTGGTTTTTCTCTATCTCAGTGTTTGAAGACCTTTTACAGTCTATGTTACAGACACTCTTTCTATGTTCTGTGTTCCTCTCACTCACACACACAATTGTACTCTCACATAATGTACACACACTATTGCTTATATGACTTCCTACTCTGTTCTTTTACTGGCACTATGGCTCATATCTCTCACGACGAGCCTTCTATGTTTTATAATATGTTTTTATGTTCGACCGTGCGACATGGTTAAAAGGAGCCTTTTCCGTCTCGTCGCTATTCTCCTTTGGTTCGCACGGTCGTTCTATTACAAAATAACAGGTTCCGCGTTTTAAGTGAAGATTTCGAGCAAAGCCCAAAAAGTAGCCAGGAATCTAATGAGAAAAAGACTCTGAAAACCGCTTGCCCGAGAAAAACCATCACACTAGAGAATAAGTCGGTTATAAATTTATCTAAACTAAAACTTTCGCTCGACGATGTCTCAGTCTTAGAGCTTGGACTGAGGTTTTGCCCAAGCACTAAGAATTTCGACAAGAATAAACTAGCTCAAGGGCTATTTCAGTTTGTCCGCCGCCACAAGCTGAAAGAATATTTTTTTGAAAAAACTGGTAAGGAGGAGTCAGAAAATCCTATGTTTACTAAAAATGGTGATGATCGAATCTGGCATAATTGGATTGAAAAGAATCTCAATTGGTATCCAGATAAAGTTCGGAATGGACGTTCACAAGCACTACTGGAATTTCTTGAATCTTGTCAGGCAGGCATTAGAGAAAGCCTTAAAACAAGTGGAAAGAAGTCCTGGAATAACCTCACAAATTCCCAACGTTACGCACTCCGACGTCTAGCTAATAACAATTTTATTGTTATTAAAATGGCGGATAAGGGAGGTGCTATCGTAATTATGGACAAAAGTGAGTATATTTCGGCTTGTGAAGAAGTTTTAAATGACAAAACTTCATATGAAGAATTACCTGTCGATCCAAACTCCAATAACAAAGAGGAACTTGACAAAATAATTCTGGAAATGGAGGAAAACAATTTCGTTAATAAGGCTGAATCTAAGATTTTAAGGTCAGAAAGAAGAACACCTGTATTTTATGGTCTCCCTTAAATACACAA
>NC_068984.1:44526228-44550920 GCF_001194135.2 Octopus bimaculoides | reverse complement strand
GAATCTAAGATTTTAAGGTCAGAAAGAAGAACACCTGTATTTTATGGTCTCCCTTAAATACACAAAAAGTTCGAAAGATTTCCTCCAATGCGCCCAATTTGCAGCGGATATGAATGTTGTACGGCTAAAATTTCGGAATGGCTGGATTGTTTTCTACTCCCTGTCGCAAAATGATCAAGTTCCTATATTCGGGATTCCTTTAATTTTGTATCTAAAATCAACAACTTTTTTAAGCGCCGAGGCCGTATTGAGAACTGTTTTTTGGTAACCATGGATATTTCTTCCTTATATCCCAATATTGACCACAATGAAGGGGTAGAAGCATGCCTGGATGCCTTCGAAAAGCGGTCAAACAAAAGTATTCCATCAAATTTACTCTATAGATTACTGAGGTTTGTGTTAGAAAGTAACACAATGAAGTTTAGGCAAAGATTTTACCATCAAACGAAGGGTTGCGCCATGGGTACACCCACGGCAGTTAATTTCGCTAATGTCTTTATGACGAAATTCAAGACACAGTTACTGAAGACATTCAAATCCCTTCATGGTCATGAACCAATACTCTGGTTACGGTTCATTGACGACGTATTTTTTGTCTGGGAAGGATCACAGGATAGTTTAATGGACTTCTTGCATTTCTGTGACAGTTATGCTAGAAACTATGGCTTTAAGTCCAACATAAAATTTATGTCTAGTTTTTCAATAGCTATCGTTGAATTTTTGGACACAAAAGTCAAGTTTTCTGGAGGCAGAATAGTGACAGAGTTATTTTGCAAGCCCACGTCATCTCACATTTATCTCCACCGCCGCTCCGATCATCCACATCATCTTATTCGGTCAAATCCGGAATCACAATTTTTGAGGATAAAACGGATTTGTACTGACATAGGGGATTACTGGAAACATTCAAATGCTTTTGTTTGTCATTATGTCAAACGAATCGCGTTCTTCGTCTTGACTATTATTATTATTACTATTATTATTATTATTATTATTAACGACGACGTGATGTGGAGAATGCATGCATGTTTGAAACTAAAAAGTGCAGAAAAGTTGAATGCTTAAAAAAAAAAATATTCATTCCAAAAATGGATAGCGAAAACCATTTTAAGGTAAAAGAACAATGTATCAGGCGTGCATAATGGTGGGTTGAAAACTGGCAAAGAAATGACACCGTGTTCAATATGCATAGGATTCGAATGCAGGCCCAGAATGAAGTGTCATGCAGTAAGGAATCTGCAGATAATAAAACAATTGCTGGTGGGTTTTAAAACGTGCCACAATAATTGACAATAAAATAGCAGGACAAAGATGCTGTCAACATGAGTAAAGCGTGCAGGAAAATGTGTACGAAAAGTAACGTACACGGGATAGAGGAAAAAGTACGTGCGTATAAGGCGGCGAGCTGGCAGAAACGTTAGCACGCCGGTCAAACTGCTTCGCGGTATAACGGCTCTGTGAATTATTGTGAATAGTCTTGTGTTACTTTGTGAAGGCTGTCTCGGTGAATAGTTGTGATTTTTGTGGAATTGTTGCGGTTGCATTTCACGTGAGCTGCTGCATTTTTCCCAGCTATGGCAAGCGGTAGTGTCTCCAGTATGGAGAGCTGCGCCAGAGCCACTGCGGTGAGGAAGCCAGCGCCGCTGGAAACCAGGTTAATCAAGTTGGATACGGAGGAGGTGACCAGAAGCAGGAATTTGATGGAAGTTGAAGGAGACTCGTACAAATTGTGTCCCCCAAAAGAGACTTAAGAAAATAAGATTCTGAGGACAGTAGTGTATCGTACACAGGCTGTCGAAACCGGTAAAATTGAAATGGTGACGGAAGAAGAAATCGAGGAGTGCCTGGGTGAAATTGTCAATGAGGCCACGTACATCAACAGAGGAAGAAGGTTCGGTACGGTTGAGGTGAGGTTCGCCACTATAGAAGAGGCAACCAAGCATGTAACCAACATATTAAGAAGTGAGAAAATAGCATTGCTACCAAGCTGCGGAGGAGGAAGAAGTGTAAAAATACGAATTCCCAGAGTTACACCAGATATTAAACCAGAGTGGTTGGTTGCAACAGTGCTGGCTGCAACGAAGGAGGAGCCGGAATTGGGACCAGTGGCGAGAGCAAAAGTGTGCAAATGGTGGGGATTTGAACTCGAAATGTGGCTTTTTGCCACATTCGAGGACATAGAGGGAATTCCCTACCAGATGGAAGTGGAGGACGAGAAAACGTTAAATGTCGTAGTCGAGGGAAGGAAACCAAATTGCTACATATGCGGGGAGAGAGGTCATATGAAGACCAAATGCCCCCTATGAGTTCAAACAGCCACAGCAAGAGAAAGCACAAGCAGAGGAGGAAAACATTGTAGACCACACTGAGGAAATAAAAGAGAGACAGAAGTGTGAAACAGAGAAAACAAAGAAGAACGAAAATGGAGCTACTAGCCCTAAAAAGCGAAGGAAAAATAAGTCAAAGGAACGGTCAACAGAAAACAAAAACAAAAAAGAGATAAAAAAGGCAGAAACTAATAATGTACAAGAAGAGGAGGAGAGAACGGATAAAGATGTGAAATACAAGGGGGTTTTGATAAAGTACGAGAATTGCGAGCAGATGGACAGAAAAGTCGAGAGGTTGGAGGAAATAATAAGTGTGAAAATGCCTGAGAAATGTGCTGAAATGCATTTTGATACATGAGGAAAACTACTGGGAGTACATAAAAGAACTTGGGGAAAATATAATAACGAAACAGGTATGGTTGGTGGAGACACCACCCACTAGAACTGATTATTTGCAGTTGTTAAAGACGGACGTAACAATGATAAATGGAAGAAAAATAACGCGAGTATTTCAATTTTTTGAGTTACAAAACCGTTAAAATGTTTACATGACATTGAACGTAAAAGTGAAAAACTGGATAAATGTAACCACCCGACTTCGGGGATCGAGTGGACATTGCGCCTCATTTTTTTTCATTCTTGCATATTATCATTTTATTTTAATTACCCCGATTTTATGTTTGCGTTTTGTACTGTCTTTATGTTTTGTGATGTCTTAAAAAAATTCTTTGTATAGCCCGTTATGGATAATAAAGAAATCAGTATTTCGTCTGCCGTTACAGTCTGAGTTCAAATTCCGCCGAGGTCGACTTTGCCTTTCATCCTTTCGGGGTCGATTAAATAAGTACCAGTTACGCACTGGGGTCGATATAATCTGTTTGTCTGTCCTTGTTTGTCCCCTCTGTGTGTAGCCCCTAGTGGACAGTAAAGAAATAAGAGGAAAAAGTACGTGCGTATGTAAATGAAGCCTAAATTTTAAAACGCAACCTGGGAACAAAGCAAAAAAGGCATGGAATTAAAATACAAAACACAAAAGCAAATGACATTCAACTGAAAATGAAGACAAAATGAATTGTCCATAATCAGAGAGTTCATGAATGACAATTGTTGCTGAAATGCTAAGCATATACAAAGAGAAAAAAGATACTACGTACAATTCTCTTCTATATAATTTTTGTTTAACATTAAGAGAAAAAGAATATATATAAAATATTAGTGCATATTTGGCTGGCCAATGTACTCTCTGACGGCTTTTGGAACTTATATCTTTCTTAGAGATGGAAGTTTTATGAGAAAATATGCCGTGTTCAGGTGTTGTGCATGGCGAAGAAAACTGAGCTGGTAATGAGTTCGCAAAAGCTTCCTAAAGCCTATCCATGATGACTCATTTGTTTTCCTTGAATGTCAAGTCAGTCTCCATTTTAGCGGTCTGATTGCCAATTTGTGGATGTGCAGTGATAAATCAGTCTGCTATGTTAACAGCTTGTGATTAGGTTGTCATAATGATTTTGTGACTCAGCGTTGTTAGGAGAACCAACTGTTGTGTAAATGTCTACGTCACGGTTATCAATTTGTGATATGATTGAGCGACTCACTTTCGCTGTCGGGGTCACCAGTTTGTGGTAGTAGTTAGCTAAGAGCTGGATTATTTCATTTGGTTGTGTGCCACTCCCAATAAAACCAATCACAATGTTTAGATTTTATTAACATGCTTATTTGCAGACTGCTGTTACAGTTGTTACTTTACAAAAAGCTACTATGCTGAATGCAAGTAGCTAGTGCGTGAGAGTGCATGCTTGGCGAAAAGTGGAAATATTATGTGTTCGTGCTTAACGAGAGGTGATCTTTTAATGGGGTGAAAAAGGTGCATGTGGCAAAGGCCCTGGTAATATTATAATCTGATTTCAAACGAGTCATAATAAAGAGCATAAAGAAAATACGAAGACACAAGTTGCAAAGTTGACTGCCACAATAGAAGATACAGCAGTAATAGAAGATACAACAAACTGGTACACATGAATAATTCTGTTAAAAATACATTGGTTCCTCATGCAGCTTGAACAGCGCCAGAAAAATACAAAGCATGACGACAAAAATCTCTGTTGACAATGCTCTCCTCGCTCGTAATGCATAGTGGAGTAAAACTTGCTCCATATCGAAGATACGAAGTAACCCACCTCACTGAAAAGATTGCAGGAAGACTCCCCTGGTATAGCTGATGGTGGCGCGCTTGACTAATCTGTTACGTGATGGGGTGGACAGCTCGCGTAAAGCTAGGACTGGACCATCACGTGATGAGCCAAAATGGGTACCTAAAGGTAACGATCCAAACTATGAACAGGCTTCTGTCACAATCTTTTTAACACGAGGTCAGAGCAGCATAGTTACCAGCTAACCAAGAAAACCTCTATGAATCCTCTGCCTTGTAGTCTTCGCTCATCTCGATTTATAACTATGATTGGCGCAAAACTACATGGAATTTTCCATTGATCTTGACACCACACAAATGCACAAAATCAACGATTGTCTGAAATATGGATCATATTACCTGGTAAGAACAGTCGCCACTAATTCTGGAAACTTTGCTCATTACTGAGCTGACTGGTTTCGAATGTCAGGCATTGCTACGAGTAATATAATGCTCTCTGATTATATAAGGTTTCCATTTCTTACAATAGTAAAGCAGTATCACTTGACGGTATGCACAGCGAGATGAATCAAGTCGTTTGTAAGATGAATAGTTTTGGCAGGAGTATAGCCACTGTCAACCCCTTACCTTGTAGGAGAATAACTTAATTACTGGAACAGCTGTTTGGAAATTCTTCACGATCAAAAATTATGCCCACTCAGTGTGTGCGATGAGTTTATCATAGAATAGATATTTTATCTATCGGCGCCATCACATGCCATCTGTAAGCAGAACTCAGGCAAGGCCATCATAACAATATCATAGGCCACCGGATAAAGCAGTCAATGGGTGTGTTGTATATATAGATTAATAACGAAGGTGGGTAAATGAGGAAAAGTGAAAATGGATATGCGACATGAGATGAAAAGGAACTGGTTAGCGACGATTTATTATAAAATAAAATGATTGCCATACATGAAATAAATTAACATAACAGGTTACAACAAAGATATGTGAGAGACTTCGTGGTCAGGTTCGACTGTTGATCCTGCAGACATAATTGACGTACTGTTGTTTGATGGTGTGTAGAGGCAGCCGTTGGTCTGTTGGTTGTGTGATCTTCATACAGCAACGATGTACGCAGGTGTCTGATAGTGAAAGCGGAGACTGGCTTGTCAAATACATCGCTGCCGGAGACGAGTTGCTTGTGATCAGCGGCGTATGCCAAAGACCATGAGCAGTCGAGAACTGTCGTTCTTATAGAGATCAGTAGGTTCCTAGCGCTAATGATTAATTTTCCGCGTAAGGAAAAACAAACTGTTGCACCTACACTATTGGACGGCTGGAAACCGACCAATACAAACAACAATTTTAGCTAATCACAAGGTCATGTGACCTGCTGGAACGAAAAGGCTTGTGGAGCCGATATCCGGGTATTTAAGCCTAAATAATCCATAACGAAAACGTCTCATACATCATTCCATGCTTTTCGTATGCAAGCCGGCGGGGCTCGCTCTAAGCACTCTAATTTTTTCACTCGTAAATCACCCCTGCTACAGATTACTATTGGTTTCACCTAGACCGGTGAAGATCTCTGGGGTATCTGCTCTGTATGCTCATGATTTGAGACGGTATTGAACCCAGGAGGACATTATCCAACGTTTCCTTTTATAAGATGGGAGAACAGAGAGAGAGAGAAAGAGACAGACAGAAAAGGAAAAGGAAATTGAACCAATAGCAAAGGAGACTGAGATAGTCGGTAAATTCTTATTTACTGCTGACCCTTCACAAATTTTCTCTAACGCCTGAGTAATACTGAATAAGGCATTTTGTCTAGCTACTATAAAAATAAATAAAATTATAATACTGTCTAGTATAGGCACAAGGCCTGAAATTTTGGGTGAAGGAGCTAATCGATTGCATCGACTCTGGTGCTCTGCTGGTACTTATTTTATCGCCTCCAAATGGATAAAAGGTGGGGAGGAAAGAAAAAAACGCCTTGTAGTATTTTATTATCGATGCTTTATGTTCTGAGTTCAAATCCTGCCAAGGTCAGCTTTGCCTTTCATATTTCTAGGGGTTGATGAAGTAGCAGTGTTGGTGGTGGTGGGTCCTGTGTAATCGCTTTTTCCATTCACAAAATTTCAGGCTTTGTTCATTTGTAAGAAATCAGTAAGTATCAATATGAAATAGAACAAGAGTAGATCCCCTGACGGGATTCACATTACAAAAGCGCACGAGAGCGCCTGTTAGTTCCTTTTCTCAAATTTGATACTTAAATCTGTTACGTTTAAAGTACTTATTTATGTCTACAAAAATGACTGGTTGGTAACGTGGCTCCTGTTTGTGGATCTACAGCTCTTTTCTATCTCAAAGTTGTGTTATAAGACCTAACATAATTTTACATGCACTTTTGACACTTCATCCTTTGGATCATGTTAATCATAAAGGGGAATAACTCCTGCTTTTGTTCTTTAGTATTTCGGTTGGACTCTCCCAGTAAGTTGGAAGTAAAATATAATAGAGAACAAGTCAAAATTATGATTAGTTTAATATTTTTAATAGAGAACAAGTGAAAATTACGATTATTGATTTGTAATTACTTTCAATGTAAAGTAATGCAATTTATCCATTTCCTTAAGAGAAATGCTTAAAATGGATATATTTACAAGTGTAAGGGAGATAAGTTACGAAAATTAAAATAGTCTGGATCCAAAGAGAAAATATGGAAATTATATAAAGAATTTTGATTGAGGAAAACATTTGAATATGTAATTAAAAAATAATACTTACCGGCACATTTATCCTCTTTATTGGCAAGAAATCTATCTCATGTATTTTGATGGTGAAAAAAAAGAGAGAGAATAAACTAATGATTCGGAAATAATTTAAAAGAGCGACATATTTTATATGGTAACCGCATGAGTTGGCAGTAGGTGATAAGTGTTTAAGAATCATGGTTGGAGAGAATGTGGCTGGCGTCTCTTCGGAGAGAGCCAGTCTATTTATTTATACGATACACATGATTTGAAACCAAATACTCAGGTACGTATGGTTATAAATGAACTGTAGAGACATAGGTGTTAATTAACCAGGACAGAAGAAAAGACTGTTAAAGGAATTTATTTATATTCAAAACAAAGAGAAAATGTAACGAATGCTTTGATCGCATTTCAATGTTTATCTTGATTACACACGAAAATATGTAAGTCAAGTTGATGACAAAATTATATCGTGACTCATTTATGTATTTATTCGCAAATGTCTCTGTTGTTTTTGCTATAATTACTTATCTATACTATAAGTATAAATGTAAATGTTATTTCAGTCGTGGCTAACATTTGACTGAAATTCGCTTGTATCCAGACTTTAGTTCATCTAGTTATTTATATTCAAGCAATTGTTCATCTAGTAACTAGATTCTAGTTATTTGAGTGAACGAAACAGTTTTATTAAGTGGAGATAGAAGTACGTTGGTCCGTTAGTTATATGGCCAAAGGCATTCCATTCTTGACCATCTCGTCTTTTTTTTACCTGCCCTGGTGTATCTAGTACTACATTCCTGCTGTTGTTTTGCTCCGCGTTAACCTGACAGAGCAGGCGTCCTGATCAAACCGTTTCACCTGTAACTTTATTTCTCTCGGACATTTAATATCTAAGAACTACGTTATTCTATGTGTACCTACTACCCTTTCAGGACAATAATGTGTAATCTGAAGAAAAATTGGCTTCCATAGACAGTTCAGCGACCCCGTAGAAGCTCCTTTGTTATGTATTTCCCTTTTTATGATGGGTATCATTTGAAATTTGGCTATGATTTATTTACAGCAGGTTCAGTGACCAAGTAGCGTCACCGGACTTGCTATAAAGTGTTGTTGATGTGTTCCGCTCCTGTTTGAAACCTTTTAATATAAATTACGTCATATTAGCGACGATGATATGAAGTTTACATCTGTCTCATAAACTTTATATCATCTCATTTACTTGCTTCTATAAACGTTAGACTGATGGCTGTATAAGAAATTATTGGTGTTGTAATATTAGTCCCCAGTTCTGCCCTGATTCTCCGGTTGCCAGCGGGCAACGTCATCTGTCGCCCTGTTGCTCTAGTTTGTGTCTGAGAAGAGATGGTACGATCACTTTACTCGGATATGATTTAACTTCCACCACCAATACTGACCATAACACTAAGTTATTATTAAATAACTACCAGTTTTGAACACCTCTCATTTCGAGGATTGCGTTGCTTAAAGTGTCTTAGTGCTATCTGAAATTTGGTTGCCATTTCTAGCAAGCTGAGAGACCGTGTTCAGGTATGGTCATTGGTGCATAGGAAGCAATATCTGTATTTTTTTTTACGCTACTACATTTCTGAGATCATATCCCAACGGTACCATCTGTGCCCGTTCATTCATTGATTCTGCTCTTCTTTTGAATCAAGAGGAAACGCCGTCCCGTCCACGTGCCGGGTGAATCCGTTCACAACAAATTTCTTCTTACTCTACCGCCGCCGCCACTACCACCACTGCTGCCGCCATAATACATTTACGTATCTTTTTGAAACTGAACATGGGTACTACTAAACCAGAGTGGTCCCGAACGCGCAGTCGCGCGTCCGTGCTAGCTAGTCGTGAGTGGTCGATCCTAACCCTATCCCTAAACCTAAACATATGTATTCATTTGCACACGCGCACTTTTTGTAGGATCGACCACTCACGACTAGCTAGCGCAGACGCGCGACTGCGCGGGTGCGCGTTCGGGACCACTCTGCTTTAGTAGTACCCTGAACATGGGTATATTATAGATGTTTAAATTGGTATTGGTGCAAATTCAGCATTTTTATCTCTTTGAGAATAGTGAATAACACACTCACACACAACGCGTGAGCGCGCGCACACACACACACACACACACACAATTCTGTCCACATTGTCATTCAGTCTGCTAGAAATAGCAGCCAATTCGCCAGATCTCCCTCAGGTCACACTCCACCACTCGAAAGAAAAGGAACACATTGGCAATCATTAATGCGACATGTCTGAAAAAATGAGATGAGATGGCCAGAACTGGAACGTCGTTGGTTATAGATTTGCTCTTGTCAGAGCTGATGTTTTGATGAACAATATTACCCCCACCGATTCCCCCCACTCACAATCATGCGCTCTCGCTCACAGTTGATCATAAGGTGAGTGTGTCAGCTTAGCTTGCTCACCTGTTTCACAAGCTGGCGTCTGATAAGTTCTTTGTTTTCATCTTTTCATCCTCACCTGCGGAAACAGATGACTTGATCTGTTTAAATGTAAACAAAGAACTTACTGAAAACAGTCCAGTATGCTTGCCTGTCTAGATCGATATATGCTTTACGGTACTTTTTTTCTGTCTTTTTTGTAATTGTTAGACTGTGACCATGCTAGGGCATCACCTTGAAAAATCGACCCCTGTACTTATTTTTTGTAAGTCTGGTACTTACTCTGTCGTTCTCTTTTGCCGAACCACCAAGTTACGGAGTTACAGGGACATAAAAATGTCCCTGTAACACGCTAACACTGGTTGTCAAACCCAATATACCCATCATGACTACCCGTCTAATAAGGGTACACCAGGCACATGTATCACAACCATATGTGCATGGCATAGTGATCTCATCAAGATAAACAGCGCATGCCCTTGCAAGTAGGGCCCAGTTGGAATTTTCTTCAGTCCATCCCACTTAAAAAGTCCCTCAGTGAGTGTTGCTTAAGGATGATGAACAAAACACCCAAGTTTCCCAAAGTGAATTGTTCAACCCCAAAGAATTCCTTTCAACATATGGCAGTGATATTCCCACACTACAGTCTGCTCATGCTCAGAGATGCACATGTTGTCAGTCACTAAGGAACATGCTCAGTTTGTTAAGGCAAGAAACTGACAAGCAAATCCATGCATTGAGCAGAATATTTGTTGTAGCCCATCTTTTTATACCAAGACAAAACATGTTTATGTAAACACTTCCAGTCAGTTAAAATCAGAAGCCATGAGAGTACAGCACTATAGATCGTATATTTACTTTAATGCAATTGCTGGAACGAGCAAAAGAGTACTGGTTGCCTCTGTGTGTTGTATTCATTAGGAGAAAACTTTCGATAGCATTGAAATCAACACAGTACTGCAAGCTCTCAGGAAACAAGGTGTGACAATACAATACGTCACCCTCCTCAGGGAGGCGAATACCAGGTGCACAACAAATATGGCCCTGTTATCAACAAAAAGGGTCTTTCAACTATCAGATGAACGTAATAAGCTGGCGCAAAGGAAAAATAGAAAATCTTAACAGACCAAATGGAAGGACAGACGAACATGAGAGAGAGAGAGAGAGAGAGAGAGAGAGAAACACACACACACTTCGAAGTTTGGCTATGTAACGTTCATCTTACTAAAATTGCATTGTTCATGTCTTATATATATTTAGTTGCGGTTCACCAGAGCAATATCACTACAAAGCAGGGTAATGGCATATTCTTGTGGTAAAGGAGTTTGTAGGGAAAAAGAAGCTCTAGACTAAGCAACAGTAGAGAAGTTAAAGAAGGAGAGGAAGAAAGTAAACTTTTATTGGATGCAAGTAGAAAGAAAGGGATGCTAAAGACATTTCTGGTGAAACTATTGGTGTGGCTAATTGGATTATTGATTGTTTATATGTTATTGTTAGGTTTCATATTTGTATGTAAATACAGGTCACATTCAGTGTTTTCTACAGGAGTCTTTGTTGAGTATGAAAAGGTAGCTTCTGCTAGGTTGGATGTATTTAGTGTTGAAAATTAATGGCTGGTTGTTTTGGCTAATGCTAGGGCCCATTCAAACATGTATGTAGATATAGGTATGATGGGTAAGACTTGCCAAGCAGCACAGCTCAGGGATAAGCAAATTTCTGTGACTTGCCTTTAACTTTTATCATGCTGCTGATAATTTCCTCTAAGTCAAAAGCTTCATCCCCTAATGATTGAACAGAAAATGCCTAAACATGAGTCTGTTTATTCAAATGTCCACAGTGTCTTTATTTGTAACCAGATTACTATGAAAATTGGTAGTATCACAGAAAAGATGCAGTTTTTTATGTAAATAATCATATATGTTAAAAATAATGTTGTGCTTATTTGGGTGTTGTTTATTTATATAACAATTACTAAAAACAAGTACTCTTGTTTGGAAACTGTTGAGGGTTGATAACAAGAAAAGCATCTGGCCATGGAAAACTCTTCCGCAACACATTTAATCTGACTCATGCTAGCATGACAAAGTGGACATTGAATGATGGTATATGTATATACATGTATTATCATTTCATATTTGCATTTCCTGTTGGTGTACGTTTGATGGGTTGGCATGATTTGAGATTTCTTTTCTAATTTTAGTACAGATTCAGTTATAAGAACAAGGTCGTTCACATAGAGGAGTTCCCATGAACAGCTAGTTTTAAACATCCCTGTTTAAGGACATTGATAAGTAAGAAGGGACTGAGAGCTGAGCCCTGGTGAACACTTACCTGCACATTAAATTCATCACTGTACTCATTGATATATCTTGCCTTACCGACCAAGGAGGCTCTCACCTGTCATTTACCTACTTGTAGCTCCTGCAGCTGCAACCAGAGTGAGGGAGTGAGGGATCCTGTTGATGGTTTTCTCCTGGTCAATGAAAGCCAGGTACAGCAATTTGCTCTCAGCCAAATACTTCTGCAGTTGCCTTACTAAGAAGAGAGCATCAGTAATACTTCTTCTAAGCACAGAACCAGACTGCATCTCATCTTGTCTAACTTTCTTCCTAATTAATTGAACTATGGTTCTTTCCAAAAGTAACAAAATACAGTAAAAGAGTCAGCACAGAGTTGAAAATGCGTGCAAATTTTAGGGGTTCAGTTTCTGAGGGAATCTGTTACAAGTCCATCTAAACTGTGTCGACATTGAAAAGTAAATGCTGCTGCTGATTCTATATTATTTACCATGTATATCACCTGTGTGACACACACACACACCTGTACATGCTACTTGTAACATAATTTTTTTTTGTTTTTCAGTGTTATCTACCTTGAACTTTCCTAAGACTGAGTCACTATGTTCAAGATTGAATCCTATATTGCCCCACTCTTGATGGGATATGTAGATAAGTATGTGAAACTACGTCCTGAAGATTTCCAGCTATCCCTCTGGGGTGGGGATGCTGTTTTGAACAACCTTAATTTGCGGCTCGATGCCATTGAACAAGCAATTAATTTACCTATCAGCTTCAAAAGTGGACACATCCATGAACTTCATCTTCATGTACCATGGACACGGCTTGGATCAGAACCTGTTGTGATTACTGTCAACACCATTGAATGTATTGTCAGGTTAAAAGATAGCACTTGGGATAGTGACAAGAGAAGTTCTAAATCAGAGAGCTCTACCAGGTCTACACCACAGACTTTAAAGATTAAACCTAAGAAGCAACCTGTAGAGGAAGAGCTTCCACCTGGGTACCTTCAGAGCCTTGTCAACAAAGTCATCAACAATGTCAATATTATTGTTAATAATCTCATACTGAAGTTTGTTGAAGATGACATTGTTTTGTCTGTAAATGTCAAGTCTGCAGAGTGCTACAGTGTCAGTCCTGGCTGGAACCGTGCATTCGTTGAGGTCACTCCAGCCGAACTGATTTTACGAAAAGTGATAAATTTTTGTGACTTGACAGTTTGTTTAGACAAATGTGATAGCAGTGGTCGAATTGAAATTTACCAGGAGCCACTACTGTACCGTTGTTCCCTCAGTTGTCGTATGCACCTGACCTACCAAAGTCCTCACTCTAAGTTGCCATTAATTACCAAAGTGAACATCCTTTGTGAGAAACTCGATGTGTCTCTGACAGACCTACAGCTACCCCTTGTTGTCCGGCTTATTGAGCTGTGTTTGGCACTCTACTATGGAACCTTGCAATTACCAAATGAAGACAGTGACAGTAATGTGGAGCCTGACTCGCAAGAAGTTTTTCGGCAGTCAGCCGGTAAGTGGTTTTTATTGTATTTTTTTTTTTTCTCTTTGCTGTTTGTAGAAATGTTGTCCCATATTGGAATAACTGAAATTATTTTTGTTGGAGCAATTGTTTTTCTAGCAGGATGCTCTTCCTGCTACTAACCACTGAATTGTGCATGGCACCTGCAACCTTGCAGGAGAAATGAAGCTTGTAGAGTTACTTCCCTCGTCTGAGGTCTTAACTTATTGTGGATCCAATTAAACTCATGGTGATGTAGATTGTATCCATCATGCTACCCAAACAGCCCTGTCTACAATGAAAATACTATATTCCTTAATAACTTGATGCTGTTATAGTACCTATTTATCATAAATATGACAAATTCTTCTGTAATAATAGCTGGAGACATTTATCTGTAAATTTAGCAGATTATGTTGACAGCTATGATGATATAATGTAGAAATGTTGTACAGTATTATGAAAGCGTGGAGGTACAATGGCCCAGTGGTTAGGGCAGCGGACTCGTTGTCATAGGATCACGGATTCGATTCCCAGACCGGGTGTTGTGAGTGTTTATTGAGCGAAAACACCTAAAGCTCCACGAATCTCCGGCAGGGGATGGTGGCGAACCCTGCTGTACTCTTTCACCACAACTTTCTCTCACTCTTCCTGTTGTGCCTGTAATTCAAAGGGTCAGCCTTGTCACACTGTGTCACACTGAATATCCCCGAGAACTACGTTAAGGGTACCCGTATCAGTGGAGTGCTCAGCCACTTGCACGTTAATTTCACGAGCAGGCTGTTCCGTTGTTCGGATCAACTGGAACCCTCGACGTCGTAAGCGACGGAGTGCCAACACGCACATTATGTGACTTTAGAGAGGAAATAATCTAATCTAATCATCAACATGCGAGTCTTCTTCGTTTTCATAATCTTTATTTACTTATCCAAGGCTTATAACACTGATATATTCTACATTCTGTACTACTTAAATATGCCCCCTCATTAATTTTACTAGGATTTGCAATGAAATTATATTTGGATAATCAAAGTCTAAACATTTCCACATATAAATCATTGTAAGACTGCTGTGTTGTGGTGCTTCTATTTTTCACTGACTCCTTCCTGTGTATTACTGAGAGTGTCTACAAGGTGCTGAGTACAGCAGTATGCATTAGGCTAGATGGTATTCTACTTAATATCAAAAGGTCCTGAAGAATGACCAAAACTTTCTGGAGAACATAGAATCATATTCTTGAACTGTGCTATGTTGTTTGATATGTATCTACACCATTGTCATATTACCAGCTTGTTAATAAGGTAATTTGTTGTTTAATTTATGGATTGCAATATGTATAAAACAGCAGTAACAGTGGAATTCCTGTACTTCCAGTGACAGTGGGAAGTAGATCATCAGTGACCAGCCTCTAAATGAATGATGAAACATTTTGATGCATACCAATATATATATATATATATATATATATATATATTCTTACTATTATGAACTAATCATAATGCAAAAGTGAATATAATGGTGTATGTTTGTTTTTAATGCCTACAATGATTCTACCCCAATACAATTGTTTGAGTCTTAAACCACAATCTCAGATCAACACACATGGTAAACAAATGAAACTGAAAGTCATATACATTATATTTTAAGGAATTGGTAAGTTTCCTCTCTGGAGTAATGTAAATGTAAAGAGTTACGAAATTTTGTTCAAAAACAAGCTTTTGTTAAGTTTCTTGTCTTAACTGTAAGTGAAAGCAATTGTAATGGATTGATCTGAATACATTGCATAGACTTACGAAGCTGACAAACAGCAGGAAAGCAATGATGAAATTGGTAAATGCTCAGAGATACTAAGAGATGTAGGTTCTAGTTCCCCTGTAGCTTTTGTATTTTTCTTCTCTATTGTTATGTCCTGTATTCAGCAACACATTTGATGTATAGAAATTTGTGTGTGAGCTCTTTCTCTATAATTTTTATGTGTCCTGTATTCAACATCACATTTAATGTATCCAAATTTTTGTGTGCATATTTGCACATGTGCATGTGCAATTAAAAAATAATCAACATAAATTGTTATTATTAGAATTTCAAGAAACTATCCTAAAAATTTCAATTTCTCTTATATTTAGTCTTGGCAGAAAGCCAGGAAGAATCTGCCTTTTCAGAATATGATGATCAAGGTTGGGCATCTTGGGCATGGTCTTTTGTTCCTCAAATATTACCAGAAGATTATGAAGAAGAAGAGGAGGAGGAAGACTCCTTAAATAAACCTCGAAAAAAACCATCTCCTGCTGTCCTGTGCATAGGATTTTATATAAAAAATGCATCTGTCATGTTAAAGGTTTGTCTTAGTTTAATTTTCCATTATATTTTATTGGAATTCTTGAAAAAATTTCTTAAAATTCTATTTAATGTTTTACTTGGAAAAGAAAGTTGCTTCATTTTGCTGATATACTTCACTTTTTCTTGTTCAATTCACCCAACTGTAAACAAGCTAATGAGGAACATTCTGTGTTCACATATGCTACAAATACTAATGACACCTGGTTCAAATCATACCCTATGATCTTAAAGAAGCAAAGATATATTAGGTAATGTAGTTTTAAAGAAAAAAACGGAAAACTGATGTGATGGTCATGGCTGCAATACCTTTGATTATACATCTGCTCAATCTGGAGGCTGAGCAGAGAATAAACAACAATAATTTGGCTGTAAATAGATGCTATTATACTTCATTACTCCTTATTGTAAGGTTGTCACTGTATTATTGATAAATGTTTTATTAGCTCAGAGTGATAGATTCTATGTGGCCTCTTTTAAGAAGTCATGTACTAACAGGGACCATCTTATGGTGGTCCCTATTATTCTTATAGTTTGCAAACACAGCAGAGTAGAGATTAACTCCCAGCTAGTTCAGTCCATGACATAGTTTAATACCCAGTTGTAGCCATTTTCTTCCATTTCGCTGCTGGTCAATGGATAACTGTTAATTATGCAAAGCTAATAAAGACATTGCTTTGTACCAGTCTTAAAAATAAGTACTGGAGTTGATCTGACCAAGTAAACCTCTCACGGTGGTGCCCCAACATGGCCACAGTCAAATGGAACAAGTTAAAGAATAAAAGAATGATATCTGTCTCATGTAAATGAAATTGTTAAAGTATTTTATGTTTGTAAATATTAAGATGATTAAGATTGAAAATTAAGGTTTCTATTTTCTTTTTCAGTTGACAGAAACTGTAAGAGAGGCTGTGCATTTTGGTCCAAGTCGGGTCTTGTTTCGACCTTTCATCTTTGTGGAGGCAGGTGGCCTTGCTGTCAGTGTGGTTCTTTATGGCCATTCCTACCTGGATGTTCAGTGTGGAATAACACATATTTGTATGACAAGTCAGGGTCCGTGTGTGTGTACTTCAGTGTGTAATGAAAACATCAGTGTAAGTCATACCTGTGTTTATCTTATTGCATTCAGAGCATCATTGTCACCATCCCCATCATTGTTTTCAACATTCTCATCATCTTTATGTTTGCTTTCCATACCAGCAAGGGTTGGATGGGTCAATTTCAATACTGTGTGTCTTCATATGTTGCAGTCCTTCATTATTCTCCATTGTGTAGTTCCTCATTCTGATACCTGTCTCACCACTTGTGCCAATGTCTTTTTTGATTCTCCCTCCCTGCAGGCTCCTTCTTCTTGTATCATTTGATATGTTTCACCCACATATCATTCTTTGTATGCACCACATATCTGTATCATTGCGGTCTTCATCTCTATACACATTGACTAAGACCTCTGATGAGTGCTGTCATTTATTTGGGCTCACATTACACATCCACTGAAGCATGCTTGCTTCATTTGTTTCCAACCTTTGTATATCCTTCACATTATCACGCATGTTGTTCAGTTTAGAGGTATGAGGAGATACTATATGAAATAACATTTAATTAGAACACTTTTAATAACACTCATGTAAAGAGAAATGATTTTTGTTTCAGCTTCCAGTTTCTGCAGTTTATAACTTCATCATAAACTATATCCTCCCCCTCCCCCATTCACTTGTACCACCCCCATACTCTTACAATCTCTACCCACCTTTCTTGATCCTTCTGTCATTAAACTCTCTTCTGTTTATCTTCTTGGATATGTTACCTTGAGGGTACACTCTTGCTCCTCATCACTATCATCTTTACTTCTCTTTCTGGCTCCACTCTATCCATCCCACCCATGTATATATATATATATATATATATAGTGCCAAGGAGGCAAACTTTTTGTAACAGTTCTACTGGCACTCTATTCCAATTTCCTTTATATTCCTCTTGATGTCTTCTGATACTATCCCCAAGGACCCAACAGTAATTGGTACTATCTTCACCTTCTTCATTTTCCATAGCTGGGCTATATCGTACTTCAGAGGGTTGTATTTATCTATTTCTTTGCCTTCCTTCTTGACTATTTGTGTGTCAAAGGGACATGCAACATATATAACATATGTGGTGCACATTGTCCACCACCACTAGGTCCAGTCTGTTATGCTCTAACACCTAATCTGTTTGGATTGGGAAATCTCAGAGGATTTTGCAAGTCTCCAACTCCACCGCTCTCTGCGGTTTGTGCTCATACCACGTTTTGCCTCTCTCTAGCCCCCACTGTTTGCTCAGTTTTCAATATAACACTTTCGCTACCTGTTCATGTTGCCACAACTTGTTGTCATTTTGGGCAAGTGTAGGGTATTCATTTGTGATATGGGCAATGGTTTCATCCACTCTATTACAGATGCAGCACAGTGGAGACACTTATTAATTAAGGTGGCAAGCTGGCAGAATCATTAGCAAACCAGGGGAAATGCTTAGCGGCATTTCATCTGTCCTTCCATTCTTAGTTCAAATTCCAACTAGGTCCACTTTGTCTTTCATCCTTTCGAGTCATTAAAATGAATACCAGTTGAGTACTAGGGTTGATGTAATTGACTAGTCCCCTTACTCCAAAATTTCAGGCTTTGTACCCATAGTAGAAAGTATTATTATTATTATTGTTATTGTTGTTGTTGTTGTTATTATTATTATTATTATTATTATTATTATTATTATTATTATTATTATTATTATTATTATTATTATTATTATCATCTTCTTCTGTAGTCTCTAACGCTCATGAAAGGAGGTGAATCTATTGATAACGATGGATCCCTTTGTTACCTAACCAATTCATTGTTTGATATCGCCTGTGCTGAGAATGTTCTTCAAACACCATCCTTTATAACTGATTTTGATAAACATGTTGAAGTCTACACGGAACAGTATGGAATGCAAAAGTTTGGTCTCTTTTGGTTCGACTACCTTTATACTGTAATTGAACCAGAACGGAAAGCAGGTCAGTAAATTGAACTTTTTTCGTTTTATTTTAATGATTTATTCAGGAGTAAGTGTCTGAGCCTGTAACTTTTGCAGGTTTCTCAAGACTGCTGGGGATGGTCATGTTAGAAAAGGAATAGGATGAGTAGGGAATTCTAGAAGGATGATGCTCTGGGAAGGAAGGATTGGTTAAAGTGATTAGTGTGGCACAGGTGTGGGTGGTAGGGAAATGATATGAATATAAGTACTAGCAGATGTGAGATGTGCTATTATAGTAGTGGTAGAAAGGGCAAAATGAGGAGACTGCACATCTGTGATGTTAAATGATTGAAGTGTGTTGATAGTGATTCCATGTCAATGGTTTGGGAGGCTTTCTTTTGCATATTTGTTTGTGTTAGCAGCTGCACTGTCTCAGATGCAGGAGCTGTATTTCATTGTGAGTCTATGTTGTTGGCACTCCGTCGCTTTACGACGTCGAGGGTTCCAGTTGATCCGATCAACGGAACAGCCTGCTCATGAAATTAACGTGCAAGTGGCTGAGCACTCCACAGACATGTGTACCCTTAATGTAGTTCTTGAGGATATTCAGCGTGACACAGTGTGACAAGGCTGACCCTTTGAATTACAGGCACAACAGAAACAGGAAGTAAGAGTGAGAGAAAGTTGTGGTGAAAGAGTACAGCAGGGTTCGCCACCATCGTGGAGCTTTAGGTGTTTTCACTCAATAAACACTCACAACACCCGGTCTGGGAATCGAAACCGCGAGTCCGCTGCCCTAACCACTGGGCCATTGCGCCTCCACTGTGAGTCTATATAGTATTAGGGAACAGCTTTATTGTCTAAACCATTAACTGACTGAAACCAAACTTTTTGTTTGTGAAAATGTTCTTCCATGTGTTATCAGTGAACAACCTACAATTACTGAATGTTGCTTCACACTATCAGTGAACGGTTAACGACTATTATTCTTCGGTGTTAATTCATGTTATCAGTGAGCACAGATAAAAAACAGGTCTACAGAATCCCAGTAAAGAAAGATTAATGACTTGTAGGGACATAGTATTTTGTTATGCAACCATAATATACCACAAAGTATATTAAACATTTTTATAAGTCAATACCATGTCATGCTGTGTTAGCAGTGCTATTAAATCACTTGTTAGGGTTATCTCTACAGATTTTCTATAGAAATTACAGACGACACTGGCGTAGGAGTGGCTGTGTGGTAAGTAGCTCCTCTATGCTGATGACCTTGCTCTGGTAGCTGAGTTACTACCAGAACTAGAGAAGTATCAGGTGTGAAAGCAAGATCTGGAATTGAAGGAATTTAAAGTCAATCTAGCAAAAGCCAAAATCTTACTAAGTAGGAAGGCAGACAAATCACAGGTAGATGGCCCTGCTTGATCTGTAGAAAAGGTGTATGTAGAAACTCCATAAGATGTACACAGTGTAAGCTATGGACACATAAGAGGTGCAGTAATATCAAAGGAAGACTAACTGGGAAGATAGTTTTTTTGTGTGGCAGATACACAGGGGCAATAAACACTGAAGATGTTCAGAAAACATTAAATCACATGCCAGGGGTAAAAACTAGAAGTAGTTGATGGCTTCCGTTACCTAGGTGACCAAGTCATTTGTGGTGGTGGTGGGGGTTCTGAGAGCATAGCTGCTAGAATAAGAATAGCCTGGGGAAAGTTCAGAAAGCTCATACCTCTGCTGGTCAGAATGGTACCGGAAGAATATTTTTCGTCACGGATAAGTGAATTTTGGAAGAGAGGCCTTGCAAGTCTACCACATAGATGGAAAAGCATTGTAGAAAATGAAGGAGAGTATATTTCAGATTAAAAAAGAACATTGTTTATTTTAGTTTTGAAAAATAAAAGAAATATAAAAAAAAACCTCATTATTTATGGGATGACCCAATATACGTACATATTTCAAGGAAAACACAGGAATTAGCTGTTAGATCAACATTAAGCTGGTAATAGTTATTTGATTAGTTTATGTCTCATTTTGTTTGTTAGAAGTTTCATCCACTAATTCACTGTATTTCTGAGAGCAAAAGTGAGAAGGGAATATCTGTGCATCTCATGCAGATAAATATCATAAGGTATTTTTGGCTGAAAGCATTGGTTTATGAGTTGTCTTGCTGATGTTTTCATGTTTTTGCTGATATATGTTATATAATTATAAAATATAATAAAATAACTGTTAATGGATTCATCAAGCATTGATTTCTTTCATTGTTATTGTAGGTAGCAAATCTTCAACATCTAGTGATGCCAACAGTACAGAAAATGTAGCCAACATCCGTGAGAATGCCCTGCTGACATTTCTGTTGGGTTCTGTTATTGTCAATGTATCCAGTTCTTTTGTCCATCGTTTACAGAAAGTGTTTTATTGTGCCACTGACCATGAATACGAGCCTTACAGTCTTCCGAAAACAGGTACTTTAACAATTGTTTGCTTCAGTTCTTCATCATTCTGTTTTATTTCCATAAAAGATTAGACTACTGCTTGTTATTGTTTAACTCTAATTCAACTTAGATTGTCCAGACTTATGATTAAAGACTCCAGCCATGACTGCTATGTCTTTTATTCAAGTATAGTGTATTTAAGACTACTTTATTCAGTGTGAGCTATTTTTAAGATGATAGATTATGAGTTATGTGATATTTCTGGCAAGTTGATTGACTATGCAGAGGCTCTCTTCAATTGCTTGTGGTTATTTGTTATGTATAAATGATTGAAGTCTTAGTTATTGCTCTGCACAGTTTCACAGATACAATGGATTACAAATATACTTTTATTGCACATTTATAAACTCTGTGGTAATTCTCATTATCCGATCAGTCATAAAATAACCTTTGAAGAATTCACATGAAATATTCAGTCAGTTCAATTTAATGGAGTTCATACTACTGCAAGCTATACCTTGTGGAAGAGTCAGTTTTACAATGCTTGCAAGAGTGAACTGTTTCTATTCTTTTGAATTATTTACAGTCAGGTAGAAAGAACTATTTGAAACTGAAGTGTTTAGGTTATAAAGTCTTGTAGTTGCATATAAATATATGGGGGTTTAAGCTGTAAAACATAAAATTTTCAGATTGGGAAATAAATTGGTTGACTTCTTTGTTCTAAAATATGCATTATTAAATAAATTATGAGTAAATAAAGTTATGAGAGTTAGGGTTAGTATTTAGAAGTTTGGATTTAGGATTGGGGTTTAGAGTTAGAATTTAGGGATATTGGTTAGAATTAAGTTTTAAGTTATAGTTACAATTATGTTAATGAAATTTAATAACATTTTATCCCTCAAAAATATACCAATAACTATGAATGATCTTTTCATGGAGATAGCGTAGTATGAATTAACAAAAAATTTAATTTCAAATTGGGGTTTAGCTGCTATTTCTTAAAGGAAGACATGCTGTCTGTGTTCCTTAATGCTCAACATTTTGAAAAACATTTCAGTCACAACCATCTCCCAATCTTTTTGCAGAATTACAGTTTTATTCTCTCATCCTACCCTTGGGACCTTTTGCTTTCTCATAACTATTTTAATAAGGAATATATGTTTGCCTGTCCAGAAAAATCAACCAACTTTTTTTCCATTTTGAAAATTTTGTTTTAGAATTACAAACTCTGTAATATCTACTGTAGATAACATTTTCTTTTTACAGTTTCTGTTATATTTCTTCTAGACAGTATAAATGAAACATTTTTTGTTTTTGAAAATTTGGGCATTGCATATTGTGGAAGCAATTATTTTTTACAATAAGATGTCGTTCTTAGCACTAATCGTTTATTTGGGAAGTATGCATGGAATTTGTTTGTCTGTCATAAGGCTGATAAATTTATCTTGTTTAGGGACATAGCACACTAACTGTAGTTTGAATCCATAACCTTTTGATCAACATGTCTAGAATCTTAAATTTACAGCCATTATTTGTTTTCATATATTTGTCATGGTTGTATTTTTTCAAGCCCTTCCAGGCTCCCGAGATTAGTGTGACTGTGCTCATTAGCAAGTCAATATTCACTGAAAAACATGAGCAGGAAGAGAACCAAGTGTATATTTGAAATTATTGCAACAAAATAAACTCTTCTAAACACACTCAAGTACCAGGTGGTGTGTTAGGCTTGCCACTCATTGTACTTTTCAATCATCATCATTGTCCTCCTCATCATCATCAGTTACTGTCCACTTTTCCATATTTGCATGGTTTGAGTTGAGATAGATTTTCTATGACCAGATGCCCTTCCTGTTACTAACCATCACCTGTTTCCAAGTAAGGTTCTATTTTCCCATGGCCATACATGTTTTTCACAGACGAATGGAAATGAATGACATCACTTGTGTGACAATAGCACTCATTTACAATCATCAAATGATGTCAACACAAGAGGACACACAAACTCCACCACACCGTATATATATATAAATATATGTATATATGTATATATGAAATTATGTTATCTTCAAAGTAATTTGATGAAATGCATGTATGTTTTATAATGCATAAAATACCACACATGTTATATATATGGCTTCTTTCAATTTCCATCGAACAAATCTACACCTAAGGTTTAAAGGCCTGTGCAGAAGGACTGAACCTGAAACCATATAGTTGGGAAACAAACTTTTTAACTACACAGCCATGTCTTTGCCTTGTCTATTGTATACTTTATATGTACTGAAAATATCTCTGCATTTTTTTTATTGGTTTAAATTTATCTTGCTCACTTTGATCAGAATTGCTCAATGACAACAGTCCTTTGCCGACGGTGGACCAAGTAAAGCACCTTGAGGAGTATACACCTATCAGAACATACAATGTAACTGTGTTGGAGCCAAAGATATATATTTTTGCAGCTGAGCACCCCCAGAAAACTATCCAAAAGCACAAACGTCAAACGACAAGAAGTAGCCGGGTGAGTAGAAGTATTTTTGTAATAAAACATCTGTGTGCACAGTTAATGTAAGAGATGTAACTAAATATACTAACATATATCTTTAGTCTTCTCTTCACAACACACACTACACTAGAGGCCACAACATGGTCACTCACACTTCAACCCCCATTTCTGACCATCTGCTATTCTCCTTTCACTCTACCTTGTATCTAGAGATGCTCTGGCATCAAGTCACCACCTTGTCTTCTTTCCAGCTACTCCCACCTACTCTTATATAATATGGGATAGCCATGTATCTCTTCTATAGCAAGGCACCAGCGCTGTCCGCTATCATACTTTTTAGGGCCTCACCATCTTACATACAACCACCTCAATATCCTTTCCTCCTGCTTAGTCTAGGAGACTTCTTTCCCTTTATTATTTTTCTTTTCCTTCTACTCTACTATTTTGTCTTGCATGTTACATGGTGACCTCACTAGTACTGACAGCAGGCAAAAGGCACCTAGCCCACACTGGAAAGTGGTAGACATTTGGAAAGGCATCCAGCAGTAGGAACCATGCCAAAGCTGACATTGGAGATCAATGTAACCTTACAGCTCATCAGATACTGTCAAACCATCTAACTCATGCATAGAAAACATTTGTTAAATGATGATGAGAACAATAATGATGGTCTCTTTCAAATCACACACCCTCAACCTTAGAAAAAGAATGAGACACAGACATATATATATATATATATATATAAATATACATCATCATCATCATCATCATCATCATCGTTTAACGTCCGCTTTCCACGCCAGCATGGGTTGGACGATTTGACTGAGGACTGGTGAAACCGGATGGCAACACCAGGCTCCAGTCTGATTTGGCAGAGTTTCTACAGCTGGATGCCCTTTCTAACGCCAACCACTCAGAGTGTAGTGGGTGCTTTTGCGTGTCACCCGCACGAAAACGGCCACGCTCGA
>NC_068984.1:44517282-44526124 GCF_001194135.2 Octopus bimaculoides | reverse complement strand
ATCTCATGTGCCACCCGCACAAGAACCAGTCCAGGGGCACTGGCAACGATCTTACTTGGCTTGCCGGGTCTTCTCACGCACAGCACATTTCCAAAGGTCTCGGTCAGTAGTCATCGCCTCGGTGAGGCCCAATGTACGAAGGTCTTGCCTCACCACCTCAGCCCAGGTCTTCCTGGGCCTACCTCTTCCACGGGTTCCCTCAACTGTTAGGGTGTGGCACTTTTTCACGCAGCTATCCTCCTCCATTCTCACCACATGTCCATACCAGCGCAATCGTCTCTCTTGCACGCCACAACTGATGCTTCTAATGTTCAGCTTCCCTCTCTCTATAGATCCACCCCATTTGTACTGCGGGTGTATACATATGTGTATGTATATATCTAGGTTAATATAGTCTGGATGCATTTATATCGTTAACAAAGATGGGATGGTTGAACACCACTGAACAAAAGCTTACATTCAAATATAATATATTCATAGTTTTAAGCATCTCACTTTCATTTGTTTAGCCTTATTATCTTTATTATTTTTATAGAAAACTTGCATCTACATTAAAAAATAAGATTCAAAGCCCTGAAAAAATTTGAACAGGAAATTTATGCACTTCTTTTATTGTTATATATATATATTTAATTTAATGCAAAATAAATTGTGATTTAATATGTATTAGTATTTATATATGTATGTTGATTTAAAAGAAAAGTTTAGTTAAGATATTTCTATATGTCTCATGTTAAATATCAAAGTATTTCATGTGGCAAGTGAGTTGCAACATTAATTCTGTCATCCATAATAACTATAAATATATTCATTAGCAGAATTTTAAAATGTTGGACAAAATATCTTGTATCTATTTAGTCATACTGTTTAGCATTCTGAGTTCAATACCCCTGAGGTCAGCTTGACCTTTCATCCATCAGGGTCAATCATGAATCAGTAATGAAGTTGATCACCACTGATCAGATCAGCAACAGGCCATGACAAAGAGGAGGTCTTCAAGAACAAGTGTGAAGGATGCAAAATTTCCTCCTACTATGCAAGAAATATTAGTAGTAATTTCTTTTCATTTGGTAAAAGGTTACAAAATTTTAATGGACTAGGAATGAATGGAAAAGCAGAAGTAGACCCTAGTGAGAATGTTGACAAGTAAACATTTTATCTGATGAAACATTTTATCTGTGAAACATTTTATCTGATACTCTACCACATGCACATCATGGTATATATTAGATTGGTCAGAAACAGAATATTTTCATTTCTATCGAATCTGTGTTATCATGTGCATAAAGCAAATACTTACCATATGTCTGTTACATCTTTACCATGTGTGCTTTATATCTCACTTTGCACTCTAGCATGACATACCTGTGCTATAAGTGCTTTTGATATCCAGTCATTTTCTCAAATACATGTTTTTAAATGTCTAACTGTGTGGGATGAGTTGTTTTTTAAAACAATTATATTTTCAAGCTATTAACCTCATCTATTAGAAATAAACATTTAAAAAAATGTTTACATTTACACTACATTTCGATGAGTTTCATCTCTAGCTGAAACGTTGTAATCTATTCTGAGATCCAAGTATTTTGTTCTTCTTTTCCTATTTTTTTTGGGTAATGCTGGTATTTTTTATGACTGAGAAGACCAGTCCCTGCAGTCAACTAATTTCATTTATCAAGTGCATCTTGTGTAAACGCATGTTTCATGATTTAGACCTAGTGCAAATGTAAGTTTTGGAAACATTTTTCAACTCTAGGATGAGGTTAATATTCTCAAAAATTATAGCCTTATATATCGTCTCTTTTCCTGTGTTGTTTTCAACTTAATATTTTGATTCTGAATTACAGACTAGCACCAAACGGTCTACTGAGATGTCATCAACTCCATGTTCACTGCCAGCTGTAGTAGTGTCAGCTTCCCGTTTTGAGTTACAGTTTTATCAAGCTATGTATCCTCAGCACGTTGTCCGACTGGTCAGTAAACTAGCTGGACCTTCTAGTCAGCTCATGCATAATTGTTACACACACATGCAACTAAGGGTAAATATGATAAACTTTTTATTTGTTAATTGCTAACATCTTCTACCATTCTTTATGTGCAGTTATTTAGTTATGCAGCAATTTTAAGTGGAGATTTAACATTAGGTTTCTTATTCCTTTTAATGAGGTATATTACTGAAGTGCTGTTTGTGATCCACATGGATTAATATATGTAAAATCTGAGGCACAATGACTGCAGTTAGGCTGCTGGACTATTGACTACTTAGTCATAAGTTCATATCTTACTATTGTCATTGTGTTAAGTTTTTGAGCAAGGTGCATGAATAACCCATTGTGCTCCAGTTGTTATACTAAACAAAAGGAAAACAAGCCCTTAACCCGTTTTTGTGGTGAAGTGGTATATTCCAAAGAAAAAACATTTGCTCCTGTAATTGAATAATCTCTTACTTCCATACAAAAAGAGCATGTACTGCAGGAAAAGGGAAGAATACAAAAAGAAAGAATGTGTGCGTTAATCTGTGCATTTTGTTGTTTGATTCAAGGTGTGTTGCAAGTGAGTGTGTTGCAACTTATCTTATCAGTAACAGCAGCATTTTGATGCTCACTTTTTATGCTTGCATGGATCCAATGGAATTTGTCTTTTCTGTTGCCAATATTTATCTGTTACCAAGTAAGGTAATGTTTTCCTGTAACCAATCGTGTTCCATGGAAGATTAGAAACAAAAGACACTTGTTCTGTAGCATTGATGCTTGCTTACAATTATTGCACAAAGTCAAGACAAGGACAAACACATACTCACATATACAATGGGCTCCTTTCAGTTTCTGTCTACCAAATCCACTCACAAGGCTTTGGCTGGCATGGGGCTTTAGAAGACAATGCCTGAGGTAAAGACATTTGCCCACACAGGGGCACTGAACTCTAAACCATGGAGTTGGGAAGCAAACATCTTAATCACACATTCATGTTTGCAAATACAAAATTTTCTTTAAAACTTTACTTTATAATGTTTCTTTTTCTGTTTTAGTTGTTTGGTTTATCTGTGGGTCTTTTGAACATTGACAAAACTGGCAAGCCATCTCATACTGAAACAATTATTTCCCCTTGTAGTGGATCTGTTTACAAGAAGTCACTGCTTTTTCCAGAAAACTGGTTTGTTCTTTTTTTAATTCTTTCTGCTTTTTCTTCTCTGTCTCCATTTCTCTACCCAATAAAGTTATAAATGTTATTTTCTGTTTCATTTCTTTTAAAACTTCCAAAACTTCTTTCTGTGAGTGTTATTTTAATTGGTCTGTCCCTTTTACTATTTTGTGAAGAGATACGTTAAACATAGTTACTTCAGAGCTGTAATTTTTAAGATTCAGGTATTTAATTGTGTCTAATCTATCATCTCAAAGTAATGAAGATAGTTAAAATCATAAAATTCCAATTATATGTATTTTGATCTTAGTTGGAACTCTTCACAGTGGGTCTGAATATTAAATTATTTATGCAAATCAAGTTTTTAAATCAGAAATGGTAATGAGAGAGAAAGAGAGAGAGAGAGAGAGAAAGAGAGAGAGGGTGGGAAAGAGAGAGAGAAAGGGAGGGAGAGAGAGAGAGAGAGAGAGAGAGAGAGAGAGAGATGGCTTTTGAAATTGGAAAGATAACTAATTTCAAGACTTCAATTTTTTTTTATCTAGAAATCACAAATTTAGTTTTTGTAATTTGTGTAACCTTTTAAGAGGTTGGATTACTAGGAATATGATATGTGCTTCCAGATTTATTTACTTGTCCATTTTATCCATTTTCAGGAAGAATCCTTATTTACCATCTGTTGAATATATGGTTGAAGTTCCTCAATTTAGTCTCAGCATTAAGAAGGCACATGTACATTTTGTTTTCAACATCTGGAAGACGTGGCTTGAGAAGAAACCAAATGCAGCCTCTTCAGAAGCTTCTGACACTTTGTTCCAAGATATGGCACAATACAAAGGTTTTTTGCTTTTATCATTTATGTTTTAACACCTGTTTTTTTTTTTAGAACTTTGTTTTTCCATCTTTAAATATGTGCGACAAAGTCAGCCTTAGCCGCTCATAAAGTCTACTATGGGGCATGTATTTAGAATTTTTTGGCACAGCTCTTTCTATGTCTTATGCAACTTTGCTTGTAGAATACTGTGATTTTACTTTTTCAAAAATGATGTCACCTTGAGATGTATATAATTCTCTGTTAAGATGCATTATATGATTCATAACTATATTTTCAAAGTAGAGATTATTTAAGTGACTCCTTAGTGTATCATTTAGAATGTTTAGTATTTTCTTGAGTTCCTGTTATTTCAGTTGTCATCTGTCAGTTTTCCATACAGTAGACTTTTTTTTAGAATTTTAGAGTCATACTTTTGTTTGAATGTAGCTTATTGTTTTTAGCTGACAATTTTTATAATACTCTCTTCTGTGCAACATTCAGCTGATGTTGTAAGATTTTGTACAGAACCTGAATGAAATTTGGCTTACTGTTAAGATATTGGGAATCTCTCTAAGTTATGATGCAGTTGAATCACCAGGTTATTTTGTATCCTCAGGGAAAATAATACATGAATCTAGCACTTATGATGGTCCAGGTTTACACATTGTTTTGAATTCAAGTTGTGAAATATTTATGGAAACTTATTTGTTGGCTGATAAAAATAGATCTTAATGAATGTAGTAGGGATATAAAATGTATATTAAACAATATCATGTAGGTTGGTGTATCCTGGTATCTTTTCTGTTAATATCATTGTCAAATTAGACGTAGGAGTAGCTTGCTTACCAACCATGGCATCTTGGGCAAGTGTCTTCTACTATGGCCTCGGGCCGACCAAAGCCTTGTGAGTGGATTTGGTAGACGGAAACTGAAAGATGCCTGTCGTATATATGTATATATATATATATATATATATATATATGTATGTGTGCATGTGTTTGTGTGTCTGTGTTTGTCCCACCCCCCCAACATCGCTTGACAACCGATTCTGGTGTGTTTACGTCCCCATAACTTAGCGGTTCGGCAAAAGAGACCGATAGAATAAGTACTAGGCTTCCAAAGAATAAGTCCTGGTGTCGATTTGCTCGACTAAAGGCAGTGCTCCAGTATGGCCACAGTCAAAAGACTGAAACAAGTAAAAGAGTAAAAGAGTAAACTGAAAGCAGGGCAACACCCAAAGCTTTCTGATGTTCTTCTTGACTAGTAGGCAGTAAAATTGTCCTTTTTGTTTTGAGAGAAAGTTGTTTGTCGGTCAAGTTGCTTTGAGAGAAAGTTGTTTGTAGGTCAAGTTTTTGTAGGTCAGTATGCTACGCAGCGATATAATTACTGACATTTCAAACATAGCCCTTCATTGAAGAGAACATGATTTTTGTGCCTAGGGGAGCACTTAGCTGGTTTTTATTTTGTGTGGATGAATTTTATTTTTGAGAGCTCTTTATTCTGAAAGTAGTTTTCTCCATGATTTTACTCTAATGCAACTTTGTGTGTGTGACTCAGCTTACATTTTGTAATATTCAATGGTAATTCATCAACAAACTGAAATTTGAAATGTATTTGATTGCAGAGCATGATAGCAGTAGCAGTTCCTATAAATTCCTGCCATTATTTGAACTGACGTTGGGTACATTTGAAATGAGATGTTGCCTCACGCCGTCTGCAAATGCTTTCACAGGAACACTAACTAGTATCCAAGCTGTCATGTATGTTAACAGTAAGTAATTGTAATTAAACTTTTGAGTGGTGCAATCATTGAGCAATTAGAGTGCATTAGTTAAATACCAATGGTCAGCAGTTCAAGCCTTGAATTAATGCTAAAATATATAAATAAAAAGAAACAGATTTATAACTTTATGTATTATAATTTGTCAGTCACATCCTAAGAGATGACATGTTGTTTGATATTTTCATTTGCTCTATGTTTCAATCAGTTTGATTTCTGTTCACCATTAGTTATCTTATGTGTTCAAATTTGCTGACTGGACTGGAATTAGGAAATTGAGGGTGAAAACATTCTTATCCATCAGTCTGATATTCTGTGCACATTCAAGAATGAAACAAGGATGACATTTAGAAATCAGACCAATGGAAACTGTTTTTATGAATATTAGAAAAAGATTCATCTCTTGAGATGGAATTACTAGTTTAAAATATTACAATCTTATTAGCAACATTTTCTTTAGACATTTAGATATATTGTCATAAACCAACTATCTTTCATCTTCAAACTCAACATCAGTCTCCCTAATTTTACTTAAAGGAGGCCCTAAAAATATGGGTGTTACCCTTCTTTCTTAGACTGACACACAAAAAACAAAAATCCTACTCTTTAAAAATTCAATAAATTAAAAGAGGAGGGTAATATCCATGGTCTTTGTTGGCCATCCTAGACAATTGATATTGAGGTAGTTGATGCTCTATTTGAATGTTTGTATAACAATGGATGGGAGTGTATTCAGGAGGGTTGCAGTCTTGAGGACATTAGCTGGTAGGAACATTAGTATGCTGGGCAATATGCTTAGCGGTATTTTGTCTGTCTTTACGTTCTGAGTTCAAATTCCGCCGAGGTCGACTTTGCCTTTCATCCTTTCGGGGTTGATAAATTAAGTTGTGTACTGGGGTCGATCTAATCAACGGGCCCCGTCCCCCAAAATTTCAGGCCTTGTGCCTAGAGTAGAAAAGAATACATCAGGGCCTTTTGTAAATATTTTGTTTGTGACCATGTACAGGAAACTGAATTTAATATAGTTTAGCTCACATAAATACTAAGGTACCAGATTTTGTTTTACTTTTTGGAAATGTTATCCGTTATTAAACTTGTATCCCTTCCAATATTAGGTGTTTTATCATTAATTTCTTTAATACTACAGTACTTATAACTAAGCTTCAGGTTTATTTTGTCTGTCCTGTAGTTGTTATTTTGTGGAAACATTAAATGTATTGTTTTTGTTTTGTTTATACAGGTGGAGGTGGTGGTGGCAAAGGATACATCATCCCTTTAATTTCCGGACCATCACAAACAACAACTGTGACATCATCGTTGTTCTATTCCGGCAATGCTCCTCCAACTTTGGCATCATTAGACTCTGTCGACTGGCTCAGTTTCACTGTTCAATTACCATCAAAGATTGATACACCAGAAGGTACCATATGATTTGTTTGTGTGTGTAACAATAGCCTTGAGTCTTCCTTGTTGTTCTTTAGTACCATGTCTGCTCCGATCAAGCAAACTTAGGATGAAGACATTCTAGCAGTGACAGTCCCATATATTATACTCACATAGTGCATGCAGGATTACTTTCACAAAGTGCTTTTTTTTATTAAAATAAAAAGGTGTTATTTGTGGGAGATTTAGTTGCTATTTCAAACATGTTGAATAACCTTGTGATTTCTTTGTTGGTTCAAATAACATTCAGTAATATTATGACATTATGACTGTGATTTTGTAACTATACAAGGGTTAGATATCATCGTCGTTTAACGTCCGCTTTCCATGCTAGCATGGGTTGGACGATTTGACTGAGGACTGGTGAAACCAGATGGCTACACCAGGCTCCAATCTGATTTGGCAGAGTTTCTACAGCTGGATGCCCTTCCTAACGCCAACCACTCCAAGAATGTAGTGGGTGCTTTTATGTGCCACCGGCACGAAGGCCAGTCAGGCAGTACTGGCAACGGTCACGCTCAAAATGGTGTATTTTATGGGCCACCTGCACAGGAGCCAGTTCGGCGGCACTGGCAACGATCTCACTTGAATGTCTTTACAGATGCCATCCGGCACAAGTGCCAGGAAGGCGATGCTGGGCACAGGTGCCATGACCATTTCGCTTTCGCTTGCCTCAACAGGTCTTAAAAAAAAAAACAGTGACTGCTGGACCCTTCAAACATGTAAACAAATATACATGCATGTATGTAACTTTCAGAAAACTTCCTTAAGTTTAAAAACTGATGTTTTGTGGTAGCAGGAACTTAATCTTTGAAAAATGTTTTTTTTTTTTTTCTTTACAGCTCCTGCATTACTTCAGATGAATGTCTGTGGTTTGGCCATCATGTTAGATTCTTCCATATATCAGTGGCTTTCTTATACTCCAAAGAGTAAAGTTAATTTGAAAGTAACTCACCAACAGAGGCAGCATCAAAAGACAACCAGTGTAACTATTGATCCTGAACTTGTACAGACTACATCACCTTTACAAAGAAACCTCTCCCAAGGTAAGCGGAAGTTGTGTGTGTTGAATATTGTGCAAACACTAAATGGGTGGTCTCCTTCCAATCAACCGAGTTGACTGCACAGGTTCAATTTTCAATTGTACCATCTCACTTTATTCATTCTTCATACTTATAACATGTCTGTTGTCAATAGCTTGAAGAGGGTCGGGCTCTGGCCGACAGGTTTGCTGATGGTACCCTATATAAAAATGAAGCTGTCATTTCTTTAACCCTTTCGTTACTATATTTCTGACCAAAATACACCCCTCATGAGTTTCAATTAAATTCTGAAATAATCATGAATTTAGACTAGTCTCATTAAACACCTGTAACTTTTTTATTTATCAACATATTAATGTGATATTTGGAACATAATTAAAGAAAGGGTTCTTAATCAATTCTATTGCATAATTTTTGTCTCAAAGTTCTCCACGTACTGGGGGGGGGGTACTGCAAGTGTCTCTCACATGTAAATATTAGTTCAGCTTCACAAATCGTACTCGTTCATAATACTGGAAATATATTCATCGCCAAAAGGTTCCTGATCGCTCCAGTAATTTGTTATTCTGGGTAACTGTCCAATACCATAATAATATTTATGGCAAAAAATGCCCGTATTTCATC
>NC_068984.1:44509475-44516946 GCF_001194135.2 Octopus bimaculoides | reverse complement strand
GCTTTCAGAATCGCTGATTTCAGTTTCGGATACAGAAATATCTGATTCATTATCGTTCACCACGTGCTTTTGTAGCTCATTCATTCTTTTCTTCGATATCTCCATATCTTCTGTTGAAAAACCTTCAAATTCGGAATCACTGCTTGATAGCATGAAACTCCTCTCCATCTTCAAAGTTGAAAAAAATCAACACCGCAAAAAATGTGGAAAAAAATCTTCCAAAATTCACTGAGTTCAAATATCACGCCAAACAATCTCGGAGACAATAACTCAACTGTTTGCAAAGTGAAATTAGGTGTTTTAATGAATGTACTAACGAGATTTGGGTTCAAATATACATTTAAATAACAATGGGTACGCTCGGCCGGCTACGGCCGGGTTAGTCTTATGAACCAAAAATTTTTTCGGCCAGCTACGGCCGGGTTAGTAACGAAAGAGTTAAAGACCAGCTCAGTTCCTTCAAGATTGGCTATATTGATTTTGGAGATGTTCATCTTGAACAGCCGTGAGTGAGTGACTAGGAAAAATACGAGCAAGAGAAGAATTTGAGAAGGTTGATGTTTTATGGAAGAAGGAGTGGAAATAATTCTTAATGATGGGCTAGGGAGGAGGAAATACTGTGTGATGAGAGAAGAGTTCAGGGGTGGCAATTCACTGAAAGTTATGTGCAGATAGCTAGTTCTGTAGTAGCAATATAGGAGACAGATTAACCCTTTTGATACCAACCCACCTGAAACCACCTCTCGCTCTGTAGTACAAATGTCTTGTTTTCAAAAGTTCTGAATTAATATCTTCCACCAAATCTTAGTCACAATTAATGAACCTAACACTAGCTTAATGATAACTAAGTTATTTTACTAAATTCTTTGTTATATTTCAAATTAATTGAAAGAAACACAGAGCATCTCAATAGAAATATGGTAACAAAAGAGTCTGTGCACATGTGGGCTAGAAGCATGAGTGAGTTCTTGCCAATCAGTCTGATGGCTTTCTTTTGGGGAATGCTGTCTAGGATATTTTAGTGTGCACTTACAATACTATCCTACTAAGGGTTACATGGTGATATATTCATTTTTTTTTTTGTTTTAAATTGTTTCTGTTCTACAGTAAATAGAATATTTTTAAAACAATGTAACATTTTTAGAAACATGAAATTTTAGATTCAACCATTGTTGCTGTTTGTAAATTATTGTTTAGATTTCAGTGCCTTTGTTCAGATTACTTTATACTACATAAATAATCTTGCTTTATTCAGTATAATCATTTTTATTAGGATTTCAAAAATTATGTGGAACAAAAACCTTTTTCTGAATTTCCTATGGAAACAGTACCAGAGTTTTTGAGATACAAAAAACTAGTAAAGGTTTCATCAATACTATACAACAAAGTATGTTATATTTAAATTTGGTACTGAGATGGAAATATGTGCAAGGTATTGGTGCAGAAGTGTTATTAGAATAGAAAGAGGACTGAAATGTGTATTTGTCTATGGGATCTTCAGAGAGGTATCTGAGTATGGAGTCTTGGACTATTTATTTAACTGTATAGTCTTGGAAAATGATAATGACTATGGATTAAAAATAATGCATTTGACTAAGTTGTCTTGGAAAATACATTTGATGATGAGCTCTTAAAAATCAAATTAACAATAAGATCTTGGAAAATGTATTTGATTATGGGGTCTTTGGTGAAGAAATTTTATTGGAAATTCACTTGTTTGCTTCTAATTGTTGATTGGATTAAGTAATCAAAAATTTGCTAATGGTTTGAATATCAAAATGTTCTTGGAGATATAACATTAAAATGAGAGATACCCCATCACTTGTTGATATTAAATATTGCAATATCTGTATCATATACTATTTCAGCATCAGTGGCATCTAGTAGCTCCACATGTCATCCTACAACAGTAACTGGTCCGAGTCAGTCAGCTACCCAAACACAGTCTGCATCTCAACAACCTAAAGAAAACATCCCAGAATCAGGAAAATGTGAGGATTTTTCTCAGAGTGACAACCTAGGTAACAGACTGGCCAAACATTTCCCATTATTGCGCATCATGCAGCTTCAGGTAGGAGGACAAAATCTTCATTAATTATTCGTGTTTTTAATGTTTGGTTGAAGAAGGACAGTAGCCATTACTTTTTTGCAGGGTCCCTAGGAGGCAAAGGGTTGAAGCATTCAATTATAAGCATTCAAACCAGGGACCTGATCCAAATGCTTATAACTGAAGTGATTCCATTAAAGACACGCAAGGGCCAGGTTATATTAAGTAGGCCAACTGATTCATTATCATTGTTTAATGTCTGCTTTCCATGCTGGCATGGGTTGGATGGTTTGACAGGAGCTAGCCAGGCCGGAGACTGTACCAGACTTCTGTGTTTGTTTTGGCATGGTTTTTATGGCTGGATGCCGTTCCTAACACCAACCACCCTGAAGGTGGGCTGAGTGCTTTTTACGTGGTACCAGCACAGGCGTGTCAGATGATGAAAGGTTAGTGTGACAGAGACAGAAAGAGATTTCGTGCTGTAGAGGTACATGGTTACCCAGCCAGAGTGAAAGAGATAGAAAGAAAGAGAGAGAGAAAGAAAAAGATTATGCCTACTAACTCAGAACAGGTAGTATGTGGAAGCTGGGCTTCCAAATAGTTTTCATGTACTCATTTTCATTCACAAGGCTTGGGTCAAACAAAGGGAGATGACTGGAACTTTGTGATTGTGAAACGAAACTTGCTTGTGCTTGTGATAATGTTCTTATGTACTTATTTAAATTGTAACGCTTTGATTTGTGAATATGTAACATCATCTTGTGTAAAAAGCCTAAGTTGTAGAAAAAAATACTCTTCAGATCTATAATGTGAAAGCATGTAGCCTAGTGGGTTAAGGGATTTGGCTCATGGTCATAAGGTAGTGGGTTCAGGTCCTGAACTGGGCGACATATTGTGTCCTTGAGCAAGTCACTTTATTTTATTTACTCCACTATTCAGCTGTAAATATGCACCATTCAGGTGCTGCTGCATCTCTCCCCCACCTTCTGTCTCTTTCCAGTTCTCACATCATAGCTGCACCACTAGGACAAAATTGAGGGGCCTTAGAAGGTGCCTATGTTTGCTTACAACTACATAGATACTTGAAACTTGTTACCTAGCGTGCTTGTGAGTTACAGTTGGTTGTAATGTCATCACCATCATCATCATCATAATCATTATTTAACAACTGTTTTCTATGCTGGCATGGGTAGAATGGTTTGACAGGAGCTGACATGTCAGAAGACTGCACTAAGCTCTGCTGTCTATTTTAGAATAGTTTCTATAGTTGGATACCCTTTGTAACACTAACCATTTTACAGAGTACTGGGTGCTTTTTATGTGGCATTGGCAGTAGTGTGGTCACCAAGTAACTTGCAGGACAAGACCCCCTCAATTGCGTGGAGTAATATCAAGGGATGAGAAAAAGGTGTTTTTCATTAAATGAGATATGGCTGCCTCAAATGGAGAGAGGAGAGAGAGATGGTGAAGATGTGATAGAAGCAGGACAGGGACCCTACACTCAAGTTACATGGTGGTGTCATCATCATCATCATCATTTAACGTCCGTTGTCCATGCTGGCATGGGTTGGACAGTTTGACCAGGTCTGGCAAGCTGAGAGGCTGCACAGGCTGATTTGGCATGGTTTCTATGGTGGGATGCCCTTCCTAATGCCAACCACTCCAAGAGCATGATAGGTACTTTTACATGTCACAGGCATGGGTACCAGTTGCATGACACCAGTATCTGCCATAACTACGATTTCACAGTAAAATGAACTGAGAATTAGAGGGAGTGGGTAGGTGGGTGTGTTCACAAGATTTCGAAAAGAGAATGGGGGCTGGAAGTGGGGGAGGGGGAGGAAAGGGATTTAACAGGGGCATATTGTATTTCTCTAATATTCTTAGTATTGTTATTCAAGTGTATTCTGTTGTTAAAATCTGCAAATATACAACAATAAAGGCATATTTATTTGTATACACATGCATCTTTTATCATGTTTAAATAATTTTGATGAAATCTTTGAAAAAGTTTGCTGTTAGAATTATTTTTATATCATTTAGAATATTTATTTAAAAGTAATTATTATTTAAAATCTTAACAGATCACCCTACAGCCATGGTCTGTATTCTTCCCAACCAAAAGCATGCTTCAGTCTGAACCAAACATGGATATACCAGGCAATCTTAAAGATGCTTTTAATGCTGGATTATCTTGTGATATATTGGTTGTATGTCTTCCACACATCACTGTACATACTTCTGGACCACGTTCAATATTTATGATGCAAGATATTCCTGTCCGTAGTCTTGAAGGTTCACTTCTTGGTATGTATTGAAATACTTTCTTTGTCATCTATTTGTAATACTGTCCCTCCCTACTCACATTTTTCATTGATTACCCTCTTTGTGTGACCATTTATCTCTTCCTTTCCCATAAATGACATTTTATTGACTCTTATGTTTCTCTGATCACCTTCACCCTATCTTTCTCTCTCTCACTCTCTTTTATGTATCCTCTTGTACCTTTAGATAACTCTAACACTTTATCATCATCATCATCATCTCTCTTTCCAGTTCTAACCCAATTACTCCAACCTGCTTTTATATAGTGTGAGATATTTGCTCTACTCTAAGAAACCTGTTCCTGTTCTGTCATATTTTAACCTTTCAACACCTAGCATAAAGCTGCTTCCTTCCCTACCATACTTCCATTCAGCTGAGGAGGAGTGTTAGTTTGTCAAGTGACTTGATGTGTAGAGGAGTTGCTGTGTTAGTGACTAGACTTGCTGAAGTGCAACTAAGTTTTTTGACACTGTATAATATAATAAATTACAACATAATTTAGTTTAAATATGATAAAATTAGAAATGTCTACATTAATAATTGGCTTTGTTCTTTGTCAGTTAATTGTGTCTATTACTTTAGGATTAACTGAATTGTTTCAGTTAATAATTAATACAATGAATTAACAGTTATGTTTTTTCAGTACCCTTATGTATTTTCTGTCTTCTTAACCGTTTACACTGTCTTGTTTATTCTGTTGTTGTTATTAAAATTTCAGTGTTTCTTCTTAGATTCATCATTTCAAATACTGATATGTTACAATAATCTAATTCAAAGAAAAAAAACAAACAAACAAACAAAAAACACGCATCAATAGCAATAGTAAAGATTAAAATTATTCAGTTTCACTTGTTGAATATTTGTAATGAAATGTAATTTCTTTACTGTGATTTCTGTTGATTGTAGGTGACAAGTTACCATGGACTATCACAGTTAGCAACTATTCCATGTACAGTTTACACCCAATGAAGAAAGCTTTCTCTCTAGTGAAGCCTGGCAGTGTGTCATGTACAGTAGCTGTGTCAACAAAATACCATCCTCCCGCATCTGACAACATTTCTTCTCTAGCCTTGTGTCTACATCTTGACATGCACATAATGAAGTTTGCTTGTTCTCTCAAACAGGTAAGCCATTTTCTTTGACTCTATAAGAGTTGCTGCTCTCTAAATGCAGAACAATAAACATACCCCAGGCCGTTAACATTCATCATTGTACCTTCATCCACAAAATAACCACACTAATTTCTGAAATTTCTCACGAACAAAAGCTCTATCTCATTTGCAAAACTGTATTGAAGAAGTTGAATGTAAGTGTTTAAGGTGCTGAATAATTATAATATTAACATTTTCTAACATTGATACATAATATCATTATAATGTTCAGTTTTCTTTCTGTTGAATTATAACATTACTATAACAGTCAATACTACAGAATAACCCTATTCTTAATGGATAAAACAAACTGAAGAATTATGTTCCATCGCAGCATTATCGTGATCTTTAACACATGTCATTACACATGATAAACATCAAAATCTTCATGAAGTTTAATAATCTTCGATTACTTGATGAGTTGCACTTTGAACATTTTATTACCTCAACTAATAGCTGCACAAATTAGGTTTATTAAGTGTTTGGTTTTAGATGCTACTTACAATGAAGTATATTTGGTAGTTTTGAATTATGGAAATATCTATTTATTGTTCTTTCAGGTTCAACTTTGTATTTCTGTTCTAAATCAATTAATTGTAGAAGGTAGCAAAATATCTACTCTGTCCATCCCAAAGGCTTCTAGCCAGAAAGTGACCACTGCCACAGAAATGGCTGCTAGTAAACCTAATCAGAAAGATCTCACCAATCAACAAAACCCATCTGTATTCTCTCATAGCCACACCCATGCTCAAACATACAGTACCAGCATATCAAACGATGTGGATGTCACTGGTTTTACAGAGACATCTGGAGAGTTTTCCCGAGAAGCCACACCTATTCGAGATCAGGAAATGGAGGATGACTCTTATGCAGAGGGAGTGAAATTGTCTCTGTGGTTACAGTGGACATGTCCTAGCTGTGAAATAAAATTCTATGGCACAGATACTGTTAAAGAAGAAGGTAAGAGATATACTTTCAATTTCTGTATAAGGGAATTATTTACGTGTCTTATTTCTGCGAATGTGTATGTCAGGCATGTGCCATCAGTAATTACTCAGGGTAGGCAGTTGGTGACCTTTATGTAGTAAAACACACAAAAAAATAAATAAAACACAGGCACGTGACTGAGTTGAAGGCAGATTTACTTCTGCCTTTGTAGCACGTAAAAAAAAAAACGTTGTTGTAGGAATGTACATAGCACGTGTACTACAGCAGTATTATGCATAGCTTAAATATTGAGATTGAAAGGCAGGGACGAATTATGCCGTGGCCACCATTTTGAGCGTGGCCGTTGCCAGTATCGCCTGACTGGCCTTCGTGCAGGTGACACGTAAAAGCACCCACTACACTCTCGGAGTGGTTGGTGTTAGGAAGGGCATCCAGCTGTAGAAACTCTGCCAAATCAGATTGGAGCCTGGTGTAGCCATCTGGTTTCACCAGTCCTCAGTCAAATCGTCCAACCTATGCTAGCATGGAAAGCAGGCGTTAAACGGTGATGATGATGATGAATCAGTAAAAAAATAAAAATATTTTGTATTTTATATATAGTAATCAGAGTAACCTTCATGAATTTATTGAATTAGGTGCATATTTTACCATGAAAGGAAAATGTTGCTATCGATCTGTTTGCATTTACTCTCTGACTGAGTTTAAGCAACCTTTATTATTATTCATCATCATCGTTTAACGTCCGCTTTCCATGCTAGCATGGGTTGGACGATTTGACTGAGGACTTGTGAAACCGGATGGCAACACCAGCCAACAATCTGATTTGGCAGAGTTTCTACAGCTGGATGCCCTTCCTAATGCCAACCACTCAGAGAGTGTAGTGGGTGCTTTTACGTGTCACCCGCACGAAGGCCAGTCAGGCAGTACTGGCAACGGCCACGCTCAAAATGGTGTATTTTATGTGCCACCCACACAAGAGCCAGTCCAGGGGCACTGGCAA
>NC_068984.1:44494999-44509465 GCF_001194135.2 Octopus bimaculoides | reverse complement strand
GTATTTTATGTGCCACCCACACAAGAGCCAGTCCAGGGGCACTGGCAACGATCTCGCTCAAAAATCCTACGAAGGCCAGTCAGGCGGTACTGGCAACGGCCACGCTCAAAATGGTGTATTTTATGTGCCACCCACACAAGAGCCAGTCCAGGGGCACTGGCAACGACCTCGCTCGAAAATCCTACGAAAAGTCTGAGTTCAAATTCCGTCAAGGTCGACTTTGCCTTTCATTCTTTCGGGGTTGATAAATTAAGTACCAGTTGAGTACTGGAGTCAATGTTATCAACTATCCCCCTCCCCCAAATTTAAGGCCTTGTACCTGTAATAGAAAAGGATAAATTAATTACCAGTTGTGTACTGGGGTCGATCTAATTGACTGGCTCCCTCCCCAAAAATGTTGGGCCTAGTGCCAAGAGTAGAAAAGATTATTATTATTATTATTTTTATAACGTGCTTTCACTTCACTACCGAGCGCAGCTCTGTGTGCCTTGGGTATGTGCTGTGGTTTGCTGTGATGCTCTTATGGTTACTGTATTGAAAGTGTTTTGCGCAGGATGTGTGCAGTGCCCAGTAGTGCAATTTTCTGTATGTTATATATATTTGTAAGTCCTGGTGTTTTTGTTATGTATTTGTCTGAATATTTTTTTATTATATCTAAGGCGCCTACTATGATAGGAATTGTTTCTGTTTTTAGATTCCACATTCGAGTTACCTCTATTTCCAGGTCTTTGTATTTTGAAAGTTTTTCCATTTCTTTTAGGGAAACGTTGTCATCTGCTGGTATTGATACATCAATTAAAAAGCATTTTTTTCCTTCATGATCTTTGACAACTATATCTGGCCTATTGGCCTTAATTTCTCTAACTCACATTATTATTATTATTATTATTATTATTATTGAAGGTGGGGAGCTGGCAGAATTGTTAGCATGCTGGGTGAAATGCTTAGCGCCATTTCCTCCATCTTTATGTTCTGAGTTCAAATTCCACCAAGGTCGACTTTGCCTTTCATTATTTGGGGGTCAGTAAAGTAAGTACCAGTTGCATACTGGATCAATGTAATTGACATAACCCCTCCCCCAAAATTTCAGGCCTTGTGCCTATAGTAGAAAAGATTATTATTGTTATCATTATTATTATTATTATTATTATTATTATTATTGTTATTATTATTAATTTACAGAAAACCAAATAGTTTGCTTGTCAGAGGAACTGGCAATTTCCATCGATGTCCAAGAGATATACATCAAGGCCAAAGCTAACATTGGCTCTGTCAGTATAACACAGCATTTCAGAAGGTTAGTGTAAGTTTCTAATTATTAAGACCTGTAATTTTATGTTTTTCATGTGTTCTATTTATTGAGGGCAAAATTCCTAATATTTTCCCCTGTATGTGTGAATATCTACAAGCTGTTGTTCATTTGCACCATTTTAGTCAAAATCACTCAAACCTATGTTCAAAGGTGTTCCAGCTGTAAACATCCTGTCTTTTTAGAGAAAGAGCCTTTAGAAGGTTCTTGATCAGCTAAAAATAGTTAGAAATAGCTGCCAAGTTTTCCTTACAAGTTTATCTTCTGTCTTTACTGTTCTGTTTATGATATGTCTGTTGAAATGTACTGCCTTTTGTTTTTTCAGTTAGTTTTGGAAATAATGAAAAATTTAGTAAAGTAACTTTGTCTAGTGTTTGGAAAATAACATGAAATTTTGAAGGAAGATTTTGATTTAGATTTCTTTCAAAGAAGAAGTTCGTATCATAATGGGGAGCAATCTTGGACAAATCGTATTAAAAGGGTTAAAAATATCTTCAAATGTTTTGAATCTGATTCATTACATGATCCTAAAGTTAACTGTATATCAACTATGGATAATAGAATTAAGTTATAATATGCGTTCTTTAATTCTGTTATTATTGTGGATTAACCCTTTAGCGTTCAGATTACTGTAAAATGTAATGCTTATTTATTCACATTGTTTTGAATTAACTATAGATTATCTCTTATAGCTTATCAATGATGGGATTATTTTTAAAACAACTTTGTAGGGTAGGTGTGAGAGATTGGATGTGGCCAGTTTGACCATAAAACAAGATAGAATATTTGGGCTAGATATGGCTAGTTTAAATGTGAAAGGGTTTATTTCAGTCACCTCTGTTTACTGAATTATAACACAGAAATAGTTGATTAAAAATTTAGGAAAAATCTGTAGTTCTTCTACTCCTGTTATACCTTACTGAAGTGGATCCTGGTACTACGTAGTGCACTATGTCACGAGTAGATAGTAATATGTGTCTGCTTGCTAGATATCTCTGTTCTTGATTCTGTGTCAACAGTTGGTATTATAACGTTGTTTTGCTGAAAGATTCTATTTATACTTCGTTTTTGTATCTGGTTTTCAAGATTCTTTTTGTGAATTCATGTGTTGAAGCAAATTATGTTGTGTCCGGAGACCGTCACATTTATACTTTTTGACATTTGCAACTGTTTGGACGTGGTCCCCTGACTTGTTAGATCCTGTTGAACTGTCCAACTCATGTCAGATGAAAATGATGATACAGTACAATACATAAACTCCATGCCTGATATTGCCAAGCTCTCTCTGTTGTTGAGTTTGCACAAACTTTGCAGAACTGAAGTGATTACACTCTTTCTGACACACCTAAAATGCTTCTTCATTCACTTTTACAATACAAATTTATATATCAAAATGCATGCATCATATTATGTACAACACACTCTAGCACACACATATGCACACATGCACCCGCACACACACACACACACACACACACATCTATGTACTGTACTTGTATGTTGCAATCTATATTTGTGTATTATCTGTACATATTGTATTAAATTTATTTTTTCCCTTTAACAAAATGTATTTATATTTCAGGTCTGACAGTAATAACTGGAGAAAGGGGCCTTATGAGGGTATAATACTTTCTTGTACTCCTGATTTAGTGTCAAACACACAGATTGTTGGACCCCGTCTTTGGTCTTTATCCGATAATGGTCTTCAGACATCTACTGTCAATTTGTTTCAATCAACTACAGATCAACCAAGAGAGAAAAGACATGGTTTTCTGTCATTGACATTTACGCGAGCTTTGTGTAAAAATGTCAAGAGGCGGCTTTGTAAATTAAACGTTGAACTTATTGGCCTTCATGATATCGAAGCATCGAGTTCTGGTGAAAACCTCTACTTCCATAAGTACATTTCTGAGGTATGTCTAAGTATGGAACCATGCGATGTGGTAATTTACTTGCCAGCCATTAAGTCCGTGTTTGATATTGCCGAGCTTTCTCTGTTGATGTCAAGTTTACACAAACTTTGCAGAAGTGGAGTAACCACACGTACAGAGAGTGAAGCCACCCAAAAAGCTCCTTCGTTTTCTTTCACTACGAGCAGCTTGCCATTAATGTATGTCAATCTGTCTTGCTTACGTATGTTCTTTCCCAATGGTCAAAATGGAACTGATGCTAGAACTCCGAAAAACATGTCAAATGCAACTTTGGATCATGACATGCTATTACTTCAGTTTCATCTGTTGAGCTTATCGTCTCAAGCTGACAATCCTCTACCTCGCTATGTAGTATGCAAACATCTCTTTGCTCATGCACTTCAAGCTGGGATCACTCACCAACCTGGATCAGCCATTGAAGATAGGCAATATCAATTTGATATCAAAGGGCTTTCCCTCTCTTCTGGTAAGTCTAATGATTTTTCTGAGATGACATTTATAAGACTGAGTTTTATTAATGAAATAATGTGTTAAAAATATTACACCTAGATATTTAACTTAAAAAGCACCATATGCAATCCAAATTTAAAAAAGAAAATTACATTATTCAAGGTTTTATCATGTTGCAAGCTATCTTAGACAAGTGCCTTCTACCATAGTTTGGATCAGCCCAAGCCATGTGAAGAAAATTATGTAGATAGTCTGCCAAACTGTACTTGTTCTTTGTTAGTAAAACTAATACCCCACTCAGTTTAACACCACCAGCTGGCCTTTGGGTTGTCTTGGACAGGGTCCACTCTGTTGCAGACATTAGGACTAAGTATCTGGGCTCAGGATAACTGGGTACTTTGATATGCTACTTCTTTCTGCAATAACCTATGAGCAGGGATTTCTTCCTCCTCTTGTTTCGTACCAGCCTTAATGGTGCTGTGAAAGTCATTGTTGTTTTCTTCTGAATAAGCTGTTAAAAATTGCATTTCATTACTGGTTTTTCCCTTCACTCAATTTATCTGCCTAATCTGCACGTAATCTACTGGAAATTATTGAGAATTTATGGCTGGCAGTAACAGCTAGATGTTGTTGAGTCTCATAAAATATATAATAATGATAGATTATGTCTTTTGAAATTAAGAAGAAAAAGAAAATCAAAAATAATTCATGACGTGATTATATTTAACTTCATTTCCTTTATTTTCAAACACTTCCAAAACTATTTTATCTATACTTATGTGATTCATCCATTCCTTGTATAAACTGCTTCAAGGGTAGTAGCATTCTCCTTGTCTATAATTCAATAATTTGTTCTTGTTTGAAGATATTTTAGAGTTTTAACAAAAACTTATAGATTACAGCTCAATGGTAAATAATGCCTGGAATTAAGGAATATTTAGTCTGTTCTTTTACTCCTTTAATTAATTTGAATCATAACAGTCAACTGTTATGGTTCAAATCAATGAGATAATGAAAATCTATTCTTTTCTTTTGTATAGGGCATTGGCAAGATTTTGTCAAAAAGAGTTCCAAAAGCACTGGATTTCCTGAGACAGTCTCCCCTACTGTTCAAATTCCAGCACTTGAATGGAACACACTTCAATACCCAAACCAGTAAGTTATAATGACTTTCTATACTTATGCCTTTGTTAATCAGCAAAATGTTGGACAAAGTGACTTTTGATATTAAGTTACATCTTTACATTCTGAGTTCAAATCTCATCAGAGACTAGGCTGGAGGAATGGTGAGTGTTGGGTGCTGCATAAAGGAAGACTGAGGAAGATATAGAAAACGTGCTGAGGTGAAAGATTTTAGAATGTTCATCACATGAAGTGCTGACTTGTGATATGCCAGAACGGAAAAATGGTTATTAAAATTTTAAAGGGGTTTGGTTTGTAGTGGAACCATTAATTTTCTTTCTCTTGTTTTATTTGATAAACTTCTGTAATTGTAATTAATTCTTGTGTCTTTATCATTACCAGACGAGAGAACGTTGATGTAATTTTGGTTCCTCTAGCATACAATTTCAACCTAAAAGTGGTTGTAGCTCCACCTATTGTCTACAACAGGCCAACTAATTTGGAGCAGAAACCTCAGGTAAGACAATTAAGTATATGTTATTAAATACTATACATATTTTAATTATTAAATGATATATTAACTGCACTCTCTGAGTGGTTTGCGTTAGGAAGGGCATCCAGCTGTAGAAACTCTGCCAAATCAGATTGGAGCCTGGTGTTGCCATCCGGTTTCACCAGTCCTCAGTCAAATCGTCCAACCCATGCTAGCATGGAAAGCGGACGTTAAACGATGATGATGATGATGATGATGATGATACATTTAAGTACTGATTTTAGACATAAAATTATAAATGACCCACTGATGGAACTCAACCTAGCTATCTGTTGAGGATAAATAATTCAGAAGAAAATGGTTATTTCTAATATTAATATAGCACTGAAATCTTAATATGTTGATGGCATTAACCTCATCTTGGAATTTATTCTTTACACTAATGGTGGGAAGGCTGAAGAACATGTTATGTGTATTATAGGACTCAGCAAACTCCATCCATGTCACAAGTGACTACCCATCTAGACACACCAACAACAGATTAGCCATACTGTACATGAAATTATGAATAAAGACAGTAACCATCCATGAAACACTCAAACTGTATATCTCACTCACATTATAAAAAAACTATAACGAAACCACCCAGTAATCAAGAAAGACTATTATGTTGAAAACTACTGAACCAAGCCTACTAAAGACAGATTGCATAATCATCATCATCATCGTCGTCATTTAACGTCTGCTTTCCAAGCTGGCATGGGTTGGATGGTTTGACTGAGGGCTGGCGAGCCAGAAGGCTGCACCAGGCTCCAATCTGATCTGGCAAAGTTTCTACAGCTGGATGCCCTTCCTAATGCCAACCACTCCAAGGGTGTAGTGGGTGCTTTTACGTGCCACTGGCATGAGGGCCAGTCAGACAGTACTGGCATCAGCCATGTTCAAATGGTGCTTTTTACATGCCACCTGCACAGGAGCCAGTCCAGTGACACTGGCAACGACCATGCTCGAATGTTGTTTTTTATGTGCCACTGGTACAGGAGCCAGTCAGGCGACGCTGGCAACGACCATGCTCGAATGGTGTTTTTTATGTGCTACCGGCACAGAAGCCAGTCAGCGGCCCTGGCAACGATCACGCTTGAATGGTGCTTTTAAAGTTCCACTGGCATGGGTGTCAATCAAGCGGTACTGTCATCGGCCATGACAACGATTTCACTTGCCTCAATAGGTCTTCACAAGCATAGTTTATTGTCCAATGATTGGAGAGTACTCTTAAATGGGCTGGTTATATAGCACTGGCATAGGCTACAGTTATGGTCTCACTTGGCTTACTAGGTCTTCTCCAAAGGTCAACAACAAAATGTTTGTCTCAAATGTACCAACCACATGAACAGCAGAAGCACATCTAGGGTTTTTTCTCTGCATATTGTTATATGACTGCACATAAAAGATAGTGTTAGCATGTATAAAAGAGCCAAGAAAAGATTTGAAAATATTTAAAAAATGCTGGTGGAATATGCCTTTTATGTCATAAATTTTAGAATAGTAAGAAAATAATATAATAATATCATAATTAAACCTAGTGGGTGGCATGATAGCAAAAAAAGTTTAGCAGTGTAATGTGTATTGATGTCACACTCAGGAGTGAAGTAGCTAATAACATAAAGAAAACGAATCTCAGTATTAAAGTTGTTTGGTGGGGGGTTGGGTAAAAAAAGAATCTAGAAAAACTAGTAGCTCCATCAGATCAATCAAATATTTGTAAACCCTTCCATTTTGCTCAGTACACCTCTATTTGTTGCATATGTGCAACAAACCTACATATCAACTACAAATTAAGAAATTTAGCGTAGCTTATCAGTGTTTTCGTAATCAATTTACGAAAACACTGATAAGCTACACTAAATTTGTTTATGCGTAGTATACTTAAAATCAGATGGCCCAAACACATAAGCAATATGGAGCTAAGGCAAAGAATGAATTAAGTTTCGATTAGGGAGCAAATATTTAAGAAAAAGTGGAAGTGGATTGGTATAGCACAATTAGAAAAGACACACCAAATGTAGTGAAAAGTGCTTTACAGTGGAATCCAGATGGATATAGAAAGAGGGGTAGGCCTAAGAACTTGTGGCGTAGATCAACACAAAAGGAACTAGAGAAAGGAGGACATTCATGGCAGAGTATAAGTACAGAAGCGAAAAATTATGCGACATGGAATTCAATTATAAGTGGCCTATACTTCGTGTTGGAGGGTTAAAGGCAAGAAAGAAAAAAAGAAAGTGTAGCTTATAAAATGTTATGTAAGATTGTGTGCAAATCTCCCTGAAAGTAACTAGGAGAGAAAGAAAACAGGAAGGAATTGAAAGTGACATAAGACCCACAAGTCTGAAGTTCAAAAAGCAACAATGCAGAAAACCCACCAGTCTAAGTTAAAAAAAGACGACAACAAAAAAAAAAAAATGGAAAATGATTTTATCATCCACAAAAGGACAGCTGATCAGAAGATAAAAGAATTTATATATTAAACTGATCTACATAAAATTTGATACAACTGAGAGAAGAAACAAAGGAGAAAATAAAAGAACAAATGGAAAGTAAATCTCTGGGGTTGCTAGTAACTGATTTTCAACAGATGCAGTGTAACTGTATCAATGTCCAGGTTGTAGAAGTGCAACAAACCTTATTAACCCCTTGTAACAGACCGTACTGTAAAGAATTAGATGAAAATTGACTATAACAGATTTTGAAATATAATTAGATAATAGAATCCTAATAATGTACTGTGTTTGCAAAGAGCAATATAATAATATAAATAATAAGCAATATAAATATAATATAATATAATATAATATAATATATAAGCAATATGAATAATGCAATTTTTTGTGGAATAATTTAGAAACATGCTAATATATCAAAGCTGTCTACTTTATGTGCTAGGTACATTTCTTAGTTTTATTTTTAAGAAATCATTATTTTGTGAGGTTTGTAAATCTGTTTTTTTTTGTCATGTAAATTCTAAATGCATATTTCATTCTTTAACTAAAATTTTTAATATAATACTTGAGACTAAAATCATTTGTCTGTTTTGTATAGGCGGACTTCCTTGTGTGTGGAGCTGCTCTGGAAGTAAATGTCACCACTGAACTAGATTTCTTCATCAGTATTAACCAGATCTCATTATTACAGCAAGTTATCAACAAGAACATATCTTGTTTCTTTGAAATTGATATTCCCAAAGGAAGTGTGCAGCATATGGACAATGCTGATCGTTTGGGTCATGTTTTCACTGAGAGTTCTCAAGTGGCCGACAGTGGTCTAGGAAGTGAAATATCAACAACGACTAACTACAAGGGGATAGAAAGTTTACATAAAACCTCTCGACACACAGCTACGTCATTATCATGTTCCTCTCTTCCACCGAAGAATCCTTTGAAACCATCTTCCTCAATATCCCCTATGTTGGCGATGACCTTGGAAATGCCTTTGGAAGTTTTACTGACAGCTGGTCGTATATCTTGCATGGTTTATTCCCATCAGTATTTACAAAGCAAAGAACAGCACGAGGGAGGTGTAAGTTCTTATCCAAGCAGCACACTTCCATCGATGTATCAAGAACATGTCCCATCATTATTAAAGTCTTTCAGTGTAGGTGAACAGATGTCAGCCATTGATGGAATTTTTAACAAACCCGATGAACCCACTTCTTCACAGATTAAGGTCAGCCTGTACATTGTGCCTTACCTTTACTTGTACTTCTCTCAACCACACACAGTGGTTGCTTTGCAGCCTGAAGGTCAGAAGTTTGAAATGTCCTTCTATGACGTCATGGTGAAAGGACCTTCTGCCAGTCATAAGCTTTTAGGTAAGATTTTAAAAAACAAAACATGTTTTTATTGTTTCTTAATAATTTTATTTTAGAAAAGGTTTTATACAATGGTTTTAGGTGGCAAAATAGTTTTACTTGTACCTACTCTTCCTGCTGAGAATCTTTTGACTAGAAAGTAGGAGCAGAAGCTGTCTTGTTTGTTAGACTCACTAAGACTAGTAGTGCTTCTTGTTTGTTAGGCTCACTAAGACCGTAGTGCTTCATCAGTTTCAAATTATGGCCAGTGCTCTATTATATAAAATCTGTAACTGGAAATATTCTGAGACGTTTAAAATTTTATAGATATTTTCAAAAATTACCTTTTATAATGACTTTTTACCTCTTCATTTTTTTTTCTATTTAAAGTTGATGCCAATAAGTTATTACCAGAATATGCTGACTTCAACCAGTGTTGGATTGAAACTCGTGCTGGACAGCCCCATCCAAAGACTGGTGTACCTCCAAGTTTTTTCACCCTGAGGTTAACAGATTTTCTCCACAAACCAGGTAGGTGTTTTTCTATTCTGTTACTGAGTTTCAGCTAATGGACTCTGGCCATGCTAAGGATTTATCTTCAAAAGGTAGTATAGGTAATAATATTAATTCCAGTACTTGTCTGGGACTTCTTTTATTGACTTTGGAAGGATGAAGGGCTCAAAGTATTATGGTGGAGTCTGTTTCCCTTCTCATATTATTCTCAATTTCTATTAGCATATGTATCTATTTAATTTATCATTATTTTTATAAATAGTTGTTATTAATTGTATTTTTTCTCTTGGGGGCAGAGTTTTGATGTTTGGAGATGTTTGCTATGCATTTATAAATTTTGTCAAATTATGTTTAAAATATCTGCCACCGGCAGTGCCGGAACATGGCTACAACTTTGAGCTGAAACTGACAAAATGATAAAAAAATAAAACAATATTCAGTCCCACTGCATGGCACTTTGGGTAAGTGCCTTCTGCTATAGCGTCGCCCTGACTGAAGCCTTGTGAGTAGATTTGTTAGATAGAAACTGAAAGCTTATCATGTGTGTGTGTGTGTTGGTGTTGGTCCCCCCCCCCCCACTTGATAACCAGTGTTGGCGTGTCTACATCCCTAGTGGTTTGGCAAAAGAGGTCAATAGAATAAGCACCAGGCTTTAAAAAAATAAGTACTAGGGTTGATTTGTTTGACTAAAATTCTTCAAGACACTGTTCCAAGATGGCCGAAGTCTAATAACTGGAACAAGTTAAAGATAAAAAATATTATCAATCTGTTACTATTGGATTCTTGCTAAATTGATGTCTTTAGCTGTTGTGGTAAGAAAAATAAATATTACTTCCTGTCCTGCCATCCTACCATACTTATCACCTCACACTCATATACATACTCTCTCTTTCATGCTGTTGGTGATCTATCTCATTTCTGATCATGGTTGCCTTGAAGGATTGATTGGAAGCAATGTTGAATAAACTGGATTATTTAGTCTTGTGTAAGACAAAGTTGTCTTTCTTATATTGGTGCCATGAATAAGATAAAGTAACAAACCAGTGGCTGGTTGTCCAGTATCCTTAAACCAGTGTTGTATATGCCACAAACTATAGTCAACTGGTACTTCTCCAGCTATTGCACATCATTCACATCTTCCACAAATATTATTTAATCTGTTGTATTGTTGTTATAGCAGAAATGAACGTTTTCTACAGATTCATTCTGTCTTTCCTTTTATCTAAACAAGTGAGCTGAATTAAAATGTTTCCTGTAACTAAAACAAATAGTTTTCTGTTTCAGCTCATGTATCATTGCACATGGAACGACCGTTGAAATTAAACATCAGTCCAGACATGTTGCTCCTAATGCAAGAACTCTTCAATCAAATTGAACAAAGCATCAAATTAAATAGCAGGACGTATCAAGACAAACAGTCAGCAGATAATGCCAACTCTGAAGTACAAACCCCAAAACCTCAAGGTACTTTCACTTTGAACTCACAACTAATTCACCCACATGATTACATTTTATATTTACAATGTATCCATCTGTCTGTCCATTTGTCCATCTTATATGTATATAATATCCAGGGTGGCCCAAAAGTAGGTTTACAGTTATCATGTAAGCACTTTAAATTTCTTTTAAAACATTTTATTACATTTAAATTTCTATCTTACAAACTGAAAAGGGAGCTTGACAAAATAAACTAAATTAACAGAGAATAATGGTTTAATTTTTTTTTATAATTAAGATCTAAACTGTTAATATATGAATGCGAAAGAGATAGTTGAATAACTGTAACCCTACTTTTGGGCCACCCTGTATACCTGTATTTATATATGTCTTGTATGTATATCTATATATGTGTTATGCTACAATGATACCTTGCAGTATGAGTTTAATTTGTTCCATGACTGAGTTTGTTTTACGATTTACCTGTTTTACAAATCAATTTTCCCCATTGAAAGTAATTAAAATATAATTAATCCGTTCCAGCCACACAAAACCACCCAAAAATAATTTTTTATGGGTTTCAAAACTGAAAAGGTGCAGTTACAAGGAAAATGATAATTATAAAAACATGATAAAAGAGAATGCAAAAGAAATATGTAAACTGGTTTTATTAATTTAATTACCTCAAAGGTGGGACAGTTTGTATTAAACACTTTTGCTATGCAGATTAGTAGCTCCAATTGACTGGAGGTACTGGATTTGATGAGTATATAAACAGATTCAGTGCTTATGTCTCTGGGATTGGTCAAATGATGTTCACACCTTTGATGAAATCCCAGTAAGGATCAAAAATTGATTAAGGCTATTCGTCATTTTCCCAATCTATGGAAAAATAAGTAAACTTGACTTATTTGTATGTTGACTATGAATATTAACTTATAAGTATTGTGTGTGTGTGTGTGTGGCTGTGTGGTTGAAAAATTTACATCCCAACCACATGGTTTTGTGCTCAATCCAACTGCATTTCACTTTGGCTAACATCTACTATAGCCCTGGGCCAACCAAACCCTTGCAAGTGGATTTGGTAGACGGAAACTGAAAAAAAGTTTGTTATATATATAATTATATATATCCTTATCTTGGCATCACATGATTGTTCTAAATGAATGTCTTTCATTCTGATATTCTGTGCAAACATATCTGACCGATATTATGTGTGGAAATATTACCTTGCTTGGAAACAGCTAAGGGTTGGCAACAGTAAGGGCGGCATCTGACCATAGAAATCCTGCCTCAATAAACTCCATCTGACCCATGCAAGCATGGAAAAATATCTCCCCTTGTTTTTGCAGAATATTGGAATTAAATAAGTCTGCTTATATGACAGTGACACTCATTTACAATTATTGTGCGATGTCAAGACAAGGAGACACAAACATATATACAGCAACAGTAATACTTCATGCAGAAGAAACATGTTTTCTCTGTGAGTTATATTGGAAGTACTTCTACATGAAGTGTCAGTTATTTCAATTAATCTACACATATTCCTTTCTATACTATGTAATAATAGCCCATTTGGATGTACATGTCCTATATATGCTGTATTTATCTCGTGTATATAATTATGTAGATATAATATCTTCTTGATCCATTACAGAAGCAACCTTCCAGTTTCTATCAACTTTGAACTGGATTGACCAGTTTTCACTTACCTCTGACCAAATTGTTATCTCTCTGGAAACGAAAAGTGCTGATGTATCTGCTGGACTTATGGCATCTCTAACTGCTATAAACATGGATGTAACACTTAATCAGTGTGAGAATGGTAAGTCTGATCTGTTAGACTCTTGTCTAGGAAAAAAAACTACTTTCTTGACAAGTTAGTGAGGGAGCTCACAGCACCCATGACTTCTGGAGACATTTTTTCATACTTAGAATTGCTGAAGCTTGGACTTTGTTAATTGTTAGAACACTACATCCTTCAAAACTTCCATGCTTCCTGAAGTTTGTCAACTGTACACTCGATGCTCCCTCCTTTTTTTTGTGCGTGTTTTTCTAAGACTCATTCACTGTTCACTTCCTGTGCATTATTCTATGCAGTCTTGACTGTTTTCATGTAGTTTAGGCTGTTTTTTCTGATGAGCTGTAGTGCACCTAAGTGCTGTATACAATAAGTTCATTATTATTATTATTTACAATCACTTAGCTTGCTAGAAATGACAATCAGATTTCCCTCAATTCTCAATTCACTCTCTAATGTCTTAAAAAATGGCAGTGGACCAGGTTTAACCCTTGATTATTTTGATTATTCTATCAAATGTAATACTTATTTATTCATATTGTTTTGAATTAATCATGCATTCTCTCTGTAGCTTTGAGCTTTTGATGATGTGATTCTTTAATTTTTGAATGACATTGTAGGATAGGTGTGAGAAGTTGGATTTGGTAGTTTGAACATAAGGCAGGTAGAATATTTGGACCAGATACAGCTAGTTTAAATGCTAAAGGGTTAACACCTTTCACCACCTGACTGTTGAGTATCTTTAATGGGGTCCACTCTGTTGCAAGCACTTGGACATGGTTTCTGGTCTGAAATTGAGTTACACCCATTTGTCACGGAGGCTCTGTAAAGGAGCATGGATGCAACCCTTCATCTGACTAAGTCAGTAAAAAAAGAAGATAAATGATCGACACATTGGATAAGATAATCCTAGACACGCTATATCTGAAAATGTATGTGAGATGATCATAGCCAGAATACTTTTAGTCATAGATCTGCTTGATCAAGGTGGATCTCAAACTAAGCTAAAGCAAATCAACAACTATTGTCTTGAATTATATATTATTTTGTCAGTCTCTCAAAGATATTTCTGATTTACCAGATATTATTATTATCATCACCCTTATTAGAAGTAGCATACCTTATTTTTCTTTACTGACATGTTGTAAGGAGCAGCAGTACAGTATCCTTCTGATTTGGATTTAAAAAATAAATATTCTTGCATGATAAATTTTTCATATACCCTTTCCTTTCATTTTACTTTTTTAACCATCACTACAATAGTCCCTGCTCCATTGAATTAGCTGCTATCACATCCCCATCTTTACGCTTCTATTCTCCCATTGGTCCTACTGTATTTTATTGTCCAGATCCACACAAAATAAAACTAAAATAAAACTGGAATTCCTTTCTCATCTGTATATTTTCCTTCGGACATTACTGAACATCTGCTGTATCAAATTCACTAGCATTGTCATGGTTACTGCTCCACCTCTTTTCAATAACTTAAACTCAAAAGTCAAAAAAGTAAAAATAGATTTGTTTACATCGAGACATGTTTAAATATTATGTTTGCATTTCAAG
>NC_068984.1:44477104-44494654 GCF_001194135.2 Octopus bimaculoides | reverse complement strand
TATATATATATATATATATATTTATATACACACATACAGAGGCAGATAGAGGCTGGCATGCTTAACTTTCAGGTTAAGAAGCTTGCTCCTCAACCACATGGTTTCAAGTTCAGTCCCACTGCAGGGACTGTGAGCAAGTGTCTTTTACTATAGCCCCAGGGTGACCAGAGCCTTTGTGAGTGGATTTGGTTGATGGAAACTGAAAGAAGCCCATTGTATAATATATGTATATATACATGTCTATGTATATATGTACTTGTGAGTGTATGCTTGTCTTAACATCACATAGTAGTTGTAATAGAGTGTCACTGTCACACAAGCAATGTTATTCATTTCCAATATTCTGCTAATACATTTCTGGCCAGCATCTGTCTGGTCCATGTAAGTATGGAAAACTAGACATTAAAAGAGAGATGATGATGTTGATATATGTATATATACACTTACGGAAAACTTATCTAAAGCCATTCTATTGACATGTTTTTTATCCTTACGTCACTTTTGGTTATTTTTGCAAATTATTAGTGGTCAAAACTGTTGATAACTTTCTGCTAATAAAAATCTTTGGTCAGAATTCTGGTATTGTAGTGTGCAGCGTATTTGCACTCTGTAGAGAATTAGCAACAGTTTTACCTGAACTAAATGCAGTTTGAAGTGTGAAGTGGAATGCAAAAAAAAAGCACCCCCCCCCAACAAACAAACACAGTTTTAGAGAACAACTGGTTGTCATTGCTTAGTACTAGATGAGCATTGACCATACAGACTTGGCAATTTCATCTAAAATTCAGAAATTGTATATCTAGAAATACATTATCTAATTTACTATCTTCCTATTTAAAGGAAAGTGATTTGAGTTAGATTTGGCTGCTTTCTGGCAGAATGAGCAATCATATAGCGAATTCTCAATTGGATTGCAAGGGAACTACTCTTTTACTCTTTTACTTGTTTCAGTCATTTGACTGCAGCCATGCTGGAGCACCGCCTTTAGTTGAAGAAATCGACATCCAGGACTTATTCTTTGTAAACCTAGTACTTATTTTATCGGTCTCCTTTTGCCAAACCGCTAAGTTACAGGGACGCAAACACACCAGCATCTGTTGTCAAGCAATGTTTCTGGGACAAACACAGACACACAAACATACACACACACACATACACACACACACATACATACATACATACATATATATATATATATATATATATATATATATATATATATATATATCTACACTCTCTAAGTGGTTGGCGTTAGGAAGGGCATCCAGCTGTAAAAACTCTGCCAAATCAGATTGGAGCCTGGTGTAGCCATCTAGTTTCACCAGTCCTCAGTGAAATCGTCCAACCCATGCTAGCATGGAAAGCGGATGTTAAACGATGATGATAATGATGATGATGATATATATACGACAGGCTTTTTTCAGTTTCCGTCTACCAAATCCACTCACAAGGCTTTGGTCAGCCCGAGGCTGTAGTAGAAGATACTTACCCAAGGTGCCACGCAGTGGGACTGAACCACACAGCCACTCCGGCGCCTAAAGTTTTGCAGTGGAAAAAATTCATAATAAAATTTACAAATATGAATAGATTTGTATGCTATAGAGGAACTAAATTCTGGCTGTTGTTCAAAATGTTAGAAACTTAGTTATATTTTGTAAATATTTTCTTAGTGAAAAACCACGTGTCTTTTGTTTTTATGAAAATTCAAGTTTGCTTTTCCCTTGATTTTTCCCTAATTTTTTTGTTAAATTATTTCTCCACCTTGTCTTTCTATTCTATTTTTTCAGGGGTCGTCAATGAAATTTTGAGCAATCTCTGTTTAAAAGATGTTCAACTGAAAACCTGCTATTCAAAGCAACCACCATTACCATTCTTGGGACCAACCTCCCTCAACTTTTCTACAGCATCACAGCAATGTGTCCATAGTGGTCCTGACTATTTACCAAAAACCGTACTTACACTTGAAATGGGCCTGCTCCTTGTTCACTTTGGACAGGAGCATGTTCTTTGTCTACGGAATTTCACGGAACAGTTTTCTCAGGAATGTAAGGTATGTTGAATTAAAATCCTTATTCTTTTGCTGTGAAAAAACATACAGCCACACAACCTATGTGTATCTCTGCCAGTCTCTCTGTTCATCTGTCTATTCATTTGTTTGTCTGTCTGTCATAATTTGCAAGATGAGAGCTTATTGGAATACAAATCTCTTAGTCGTTGTAAGCAATTATTGCAAAAGAAAGAATGTAGGCTGCTCTATAACTATGAACACCAAAATGACATAAATCAGAAACAAGTAACATTCTGTAAACTGTGTTATCCCTTTGAATATGTTACCATTTCTTTGGATTTGAATGACTTTAATAATGACTCCTTAGAAATATCTTTTCCTGTGTGGGTGGTGCGTATGTGCGTTTGTGTGTTAATGAGCCCCAATAGTTCATAATTAAAAAGAAATTAATAAAAACGTAATAACATTCATATATCTCTTTTATAAAATTTAGGTTGAGTGAGAAACAAGCTGTCATATGTTGTTATTAAAGTTTACTTTACAACATATGTTGTTGACATGTTTTTTGCTATAGCCCTCTCCATTGATTTTTTTTTTTTGTTTTTAAATTTCTAAATAGCTTTGTGACATCAGTTATCTACTATACACCACAGTCATAACACCACCACCACATCATCATCATTAACATTTACCATCATTCACATTAACTCCATTGTCATGGTCATCATCATCATCATCATCATCATCATCAAATGCCATCACAGTCATTATCATAATCATCATTCTCATTAACTTTCCTCATCACTAAGCCATTACTATTTAACATAAATTTCAATACATTGGTAGGGATGCTGTTTTAATGTAAAATGACAAAGGATCAAATGGGACATTGTTCTTATTCTTTATCTCTTTCTGTTTGTCATTCATTTTTTTTTAGCCCCTCTTTACAAAGCAGTCTTCTTCCAAATCAGAATCCAAACCAACTGTTAGTTCCACTAGTCAGGATGGTTTTGTCACTATGAATACTGTAGATGACTTGCGAACTGGAAAATTTGAGTATATCATTGACCCTGGTGAGTCTGGTTTTTGTTTTTGTATTTTCTGCATTCCTAGTTAGTTTCAACATTGTCAAATGAGCTTCCTTGCTTGAATACTTAAAAAAAAAAAAAACAATTATAGTTTAGTCAGAGGTGGAAGGGTAGTGTGCATGACCTTCTTCTCAGGGCCTCCAAGCTGAGTAGGAAGGAGCAATTGGGCTCCTTCCTTAATTTGGTGACATGAGTCAAATGCTTTCAACTGAGTGAGCTCTACTGGAGGCACTCTATAGCCAGTTGGTGGTGTTAAACAGGGCAATGAATGAAGTGTACCACTCAAAATCAGGAGCAGTTCCTCCCACTACATTTTTGTGAGACTTTGGTTAGTCCAAAGCTACTGTTAAAGACATTTGCCCAAAGTATCACATAGTGGGATTGAACCTGAAACCACATTGCTGAGAATCAAAACTTTTAAACACACTTGCTCATGTCCACTATATTATATTGCTACATAATGCATTGATCTATTCAATGTAGCTCATCGAAACAAGCTTCTTACCAAAATCTAAAATGGGTACCTATCTCATGCTTTAAGTTTTTAATTTTACACTTGAAATGAGACTGCTGAGTATGTTCTTTGTTTATGGAATTTCACAGAAGTTTTCTCAGGTATGTAAGGCATGTTGAATTAAAATCTTATTCTTTTGTCATAATTTGCAAGATGAAAAGTTATTGAAACACAAATCTCTAGTCTTTGTAAGCAGTTATTACAAGAGAAAGAATAATTTAAGCATAAAGCAATGAGGGAGACTCTGTAAGACAGACTTGCCAGAAATAGCCCAATCTCCCTTAAACCACACCATACTGTCTTAGAAAAAGAAAGACGCATTGGATAAGATGTTTCTAGCTGTACTAGTAAAGAAAATTGACATACTTTAGCTAGTAACCTGCCTAGTGTTACTCAGCAACAACCTGTCTGCCAGTACAGAAACTATGTGATTGCTGAATTTCCTAGAAATCGCAGCCCAAAATCTTTCAAATATATTCTACTGTTTAAAACAGAAAGGACACATGTGATGTTGTATTCTGTGATATATACTGAACAATAGGATTGTCTTGTCTGAAACTCCTTTGAATCACAGGTCTACATAATCAGTGGTAAACTAGAAGTCAAAGACCAACCTAGTAAAACAATAAAATATCAATACATATTTCATATACCTTGATGATTAATATGATAGGTATTGTCAGTGATGTTTCAATAAAGAGTGACACTTAAGCTGTTGATAAGTAACCAGATAAACAGCTAAAAGGCTGGGAGTTCACATTTCAATGTGGTTACTGCATTATGTCTAGCGTCAAACCATTTAATTTGCAAAAATTGAGTTCACCTAATTCTAAGGTGGCATATTGATAGCTTATTGTTGTAAAAGGAGAAATATTTATCTGTTGGTGGTGAGAAGGTTGTTGTTATTGATTACCCCTGAGTTGACTTTGATCGGGCAACACTATGATGAAAGGCACTCAAGCCATGGCCATCCTGTCTAATTTTCAAGAGTATTTTACCCCTGACTATGTTAAGCAATGGAGTTTTTTAAGATGGTAGGGTGCAGTTTGAGAGAAAGATTTGGCTGTTGTTTCTAGTAGGTTATGTTATCATGTAGAGGTTCCCTCATTAATATGGGACCATTCTTTTAGAGAGGCTGAATCCCAAGGAGCAATAGATTGCCATGAAGTACCCATGACTATTGTATGTTCTTGAGGTTGGTGAAATAGATGAGATTTGATATTCAGTAGGTTAATGTTTGCTGGAAAAAATTGGGCGAGTAAAGAATTCCATTTAGTAGTTGTTCTGGGAAAGAATGTTGAGTTCAGAGTTTTGGAAGGCATGATACAACAGAGTTGATGAGAGGAAGAATGATAACTAGGAAGTAGTGAGTGTTTTGCTGAGATGTCTAAGTTGTGTCCGAATGATACCTGCATGTGGAAAGTTCAAGAAGAACGGTTTATTACTTGTATAGGAGTGTGTGATGTTAGAATTTCATGCAACTGAGACTGGTCATGTACTGATGGAAAAGTGTGGGAGACAGCACAATACATATAAAATGTCAAATTTTCAGACAGTTGTTTGATGTTCTCTTGGCAGAATCTGAGTTGTTTTTATGATTCTAAGTCTAAATCTCACTGGGATTAACTTTGCTAGTATACATCCACTGTTGATAAAATAAGTACTAGTTATATACATGGGTTGAGTCACTGCATTGTATCCTATCCTCTTAAAAAAAGTTACTATGCACTACATAAGTAGAAATATATTATGATAATTTCATCTTTCTCTCTTCACATGTTTAGTGATAACAGATGGGCATCCAGGCCCACACCAGATATTATTCTGCAATTGTGATAATAACGGTAACAGTTCAATGACATGGTGCTATGATCAGAGTCGTGTACTGTCTCATGTCACCATTTCACCTGTACCATTCAGTCTTGTGGATGAGTCCAGTATTTTAGACCAACAACCATCTCAAGTAAGTATTGTTGATGCTCACTTCATTACTGCTTCCTAATTTTCATTGTAATGCTACACAATAATGGTGGTGAATTGACCGAACTGTAGTATTTCTTCCAGCTCTTTACGTTTTGAGTTCAAATTGTCATGGTCAACTTTACGTTCCATCTTTCTGGAGGTCTATAAAATAAAGAACCAGTTAGCTCTCATGATTCAGTATTTATTTGACAAGGAATTAGCCAAACAAATAATGATGATATTATGTTTGATCCATTTTATTACAGCTATATATTTTACATCAAATTGCTGGACCAGGGGATGAAAGTCACAGAAAAGGTCATAGCTCAATTATTTAGGGAGAGAGTTAGTCTAGATGTGATGCAGTTTTGATTTGCGCTAGGCAGGAACATGACTAATGTTATATTCCTGGTTAGACAAGTGCAGGAGAAATATCTAGCTAAAAATAAACCCCTGTACCTGTACCTTTCATTGACTTGGAGAAAGCTTTGACAGAGTCCCCCACTCCTTATCTGGTGGTCAGTGCGGAAGCTAGGGACAGATGAGTGGTTGGTGAGAGCTGTACAAGCCATTTACTGGTATGCTGTCAGTAAGGTGAAGGTTGGCCACAAGCATAGCAATGAATTCAGGGTACAAGTAGGGGTTCACCAAGGATCAGTCCTCAGCACCCCTTTTGATCATAATAGTCCTCCAGGCAATAACAGATGAATTTAAGATGGGTTGCCCTTGGGAGCTCCTCTATGCTGATGACCTTGCTCTTATAGCGGAATCACTACCAGAACTAGAGGAGAAATTTCAGGCATGGAAGCAAAGTCTAGAGTGAAAGGGCCTTAGAGTTAATCTAGCGCAGACTAAAGTCTTAGTGAATAGGAGAGCAGACAAATCACAAATCCCTTCAGGCAGATGGCCTTGCTTGATTGGTAAGAAAAACATTGTTAGAAACTCCATAAGATGTACCCAATGCAAGCCATGGATACATAAGAGATGCTGCAATATCAAAGGAAGGTTAATTGGGAAAATAGATTTTGTGTGCGGAAAGTGCACAGCTACAATAAACACTAAAAATGCACAGAAAATAGACTCCATCAACTGCCAGTGGGGTAAGCTAGAGGTAGTAGATAGCTTCCGTTATCTGGGTGACCAAGTCAGTAGTAGAGGTGGATATTCCGAGAGAGTGGCTGCGAGAATAAGAATAGACTGGGAAAGTTTAGAAAGCTCCTACTTCTGTTGGTAAGAAATGGCCTCTCCCTCAGAATGAACGGCAGACTGTATGATGCCTGTGTGCGAACAGCTACGCTACATGGCAGTGAAACAGGGGTTGTGATCACTGAGTACATGTGTAGGCTTGAAAGAAATGAAGCTAGCATGCGTTGCTTGATGAGCTATGTCAATGTGCTTGTATGACAGAATGTTAATATCTTGAGAGAAAAGTTGGGCATAAGAGGCATCAGATGTGGTGCACAAAAGAGACAACTGCATTGGTATGGTCACGAGATGCATATGGCCAAGGACAGCTGTGTAAAGAAGTGCTGACCTCTAACTGTGGAGGGAACCTGTGGTAGAGGCAAACCCAGGAAAACATGGCATGAGGTGGTGAAGCATGATTTTTAAACATTGGGCCTCACAGAGGCAATGACTAGTAGCCAAAACGTTTGGCAAAGCCGCACCAACCCAAGTGAAATCGTAGTTGTGGCCGATGCTGGTGCCATGTAACTAGCACCTATGCTAGTGGCACATAAAAAGCACCTTTTGAGCATTAAGCTTCACGGAAACAATGACAAATGACTGAGACCTTTGGCAATATGCCATGCTTGAGAAGAAGACCCATCAATCCAAGTGAAATCTTAGTTATGGTAGATACTGGTGTCATGCAACTGGCACCTGTGCTGGTGGCATGTTAAGGCATTCATTACACTCTTGAAGTGGTTAGCATCCAGCCATAGAAACCATGTCAAATCAGACTGGCACCTTGGTGCAGCCCCTCAGCTTACCAGCCCTGGTCAAACCATCCAATCCATGGACAACGGACGTTAAATGATGATGATGATGATGATGACTGCTATATATTTGACATCTCCTGGGCTAATATTTAAAGCTACCCTGAGTTTTGATAAGATTTGAATTCAGAACTGCACCTTTTGAATTTACTTTTCACTTGTATTGTTTTAATCCTTCAATTATTGCTGGTCTACTTACAGTACTGTCATAACATTCACTGTTTACTGTCAATTTTTGCTCAAATTTGTCTATTTTTTTTAACCTTCTAGATCCCGTGCACTCTGCAATACTGGGACTCGTTGGTCAACCAGTTCTTTGCCTATCAGAATTTCACACTGTCTGAAAATGAAAGCAGTACTTTGCCTCTACCTGAAGTAAGGGCTGTCAATGGTCCTGAATTGATGGCTGCACAAATGTGGCGTGTTGTAATCCATCAGAAATATACAGCCTGCCATTCACACTCCTCCACATCATCAGGGTAAGTTTCTTATTAAAATTTCTGTTATGAACAACACTTGTACAGCTTTAAGTCTGCATTTCTCTGGATCTATGTGCCTTGTGTGTTATTATTACTTCACTCCAGATCATCCCTGGTCAAGCAGACTTGTAATCAAAGGTGCGGCAATATCAAAGGAACGCTAACTGGGAAGATAGATTTTGTATGTGGCAAATGCTCAGGTGCAGTAAACACTGAAAATGTGCAGAGAACAACTTCTGCCACATCCCAGGGAGAAAAACTACTAGTAGTTGATGGCTTCCGTTACCTAGGGGACCAATTCAGTAGCAGGGGTGGATGCTCTGAAAGTGTAGCTGCTAGAATAAGAATAGCCTGGGCAAAGTTTAGAGAGCTTCTACCTCTGCTGGTGACAAAGGGCCTCTCGCTCAGAGTAAAAGGTAGACTGTATGATGCATGTGTATGAACAGCCATGCTACATGGGCCGTGACTGCTGAGGATGTGCGTAAGCTTGCAAGGAATGAAGCCAGTATGCTCCGATGGATGTGTTATGTCAGTGTGCATACATGACAGAGTATAAGCACCTGAGAGAAAAGTTGGACATAAGAAGCATCAGACGTGGTGTGCAAGAGAGACGACTGCACTGGTATGGTCATGTGTTGCGAATGAATGAGGACAGCTGTGTGAAAAAGTGTCACACCCTAGCAGTTGAGGGAACCTGTGGAAGAGGTAGACCCAGGAAGACCTGGGATGAGGTGGTGAAGCACAACCTTCGAACATTGGGCCTTACCAAGACAATGGCAAGTGACCGAGACCTTTGGAGATATGCTGTGCTTGCGAAGACCTGAGAAGCCAAGTGAGACCATAGCCCATGGCCTATACCAGTGGGTGTAACCAGCCCACTTATGAGTACCCATCATTCATTGGACAATGAACTTTGCTTGTGAAGACCTATTGAGGCAAGTGAAATCAAATCAAAATCGCTGACATGGCTGATGACCATACCGCCTGATTGGCACTCGTGCCAGTGGAACGTTAAAAGCACATCCGAACGTGATCGTTGCCAGGGCCACGAATTGGCTCCTGTGCCCGTGGCACATAAAAAACACCGTTCAAGCGTGATCGTTGCCAACGTTGCCTTACTAGCACATGTGCTGGTGGCATATAAAAAACAACATTCGAGCGTCGTCGTTGTCAGTGCTGCTGGACTCGCTCCTGTGCAGGTTGGGTTGCACGTAAAAAACACCTTTTGAGCATGGTCATTGCCAGAACCGCCTTACTGGCCCTCGTGCCGGTGGCATGTAAAAGCACCCACTACACTCTTGGAGTGGTTGGCATTAGGAAGGGCATCCAGCAGTAGAAACTTTGCCAGATCAGATTAAGCCTGGTGCAGCCTTCTGGCTCACCAGTCCTCAATCAAGCCGTCCAACCCATGCCAGCATGGAAAGCAGACGTTAACCGATGATGATGATGATGATTTCAACTATAATCATCCATTTAATATATATGATTACATTATCATTATCTAATGTGTCTACTATTATTTAAGACAGGTGGGTGTAATTTGATGGAGATTTGGGGCTATTTCTTGTTGACCCATCAGCTATGATGAAACTTCTCCATATATATGTATACATATACATTCATGTATGAGAAAATTTTTAATTTCTCATTTTAACTCTTTAGCATTCAGGTTACTCTGTCAAATGTAACGCTTATTTATCCACATTGTTTTAAATTAATCATATATTATCTTGTAGCTTTGAGATTTTGATAATGCGATTGTTTATTTTTAGAATGACATTTGGGGTAGGTGTAAGATGCCAGATTTGGCCAGTTTGAACATAAAACAGGTAGAATATTTGGGTTGGATATGGCTTGGATGATTTTCATCTGCTCACCCCATCCAAATATATATGACATTTTTAAACATAGCACTCTCATAAATAATAATATCTCAAAGCCAATACTCTGTAAATTTGCCTGTCACACTGCTTTAACACAGTACACAAGTGACTATTTTATATCTAATACAGTTTCTGCTGCATGTAATGAATACACACACATACGCACAAACGCACAGACACACTTTATTATTAAGCTAGTTGGTATATTTATGCTGTGTGAAGTTTTTCATGACTGAAGTATTTCCTGACTGAGAAGGGTAAATGTTGTTGGTACCCTGATAGCCTAGTGATTTAGTATTTATTTTGCTAACTGTTCATACTATTTTAAGAAATGTTTATACTTCAGGGTTGATGATTTTGATGGAAGCTATCCGTGTGTGTTGCCAGCTTCCCTTGCAGCCTGCATGCGTGTAGATTCATGCTTCATCCCCAGTCTTGTTCCAGTTGTCCAAGTGCTTGTTACCATGCCAACACTCCTTTTGAAGTTCAGCAACCATTTTAATGTTTTAGGTCAAGGTAAGTTGATTTGTAAAAGTACTTTCTACATTCTCAAATAATCTTCAACTTTATCAAGTTTGTATATCACTGCTGGGGGTGGAGACGCAATGGCCCAGTGGTTAGGGCAGCGGACTCGCGGTCATAGGATCGCGGTTTCGATTCCCAGACCGGGCGTTGTGAATGTTTATTGAGCAAAAACACCTATAGCTCCACGAGGCTCCGGCAGGGGATGGTGGCGTACCCTGCTGTACTCTTTCATGACAACTTTCTCTCACTCTTACTTCCTGTTTCTGTTGTGCCTGTAATTCAAAGGGTCAGCCTTGTCACACTGTGTCACGCTGAATATCCCCGAGAACTACGTTAAGGGTACACGTGCCTGTGGAGTGCTCAGCCACTTGCACGTTAATTTCACGAGCAGGCTGTTCCGTTGATTGGATCAACTGGAACCCTTGACGTCGTAAGCGACGGAGTGCCAACAACATATCACTACTGATATCTAATATTATCAGTGTATTGTTGTTGTTATTTAGCTTCAGGTCAATCATGTTTCAGCAGATTTATGATGGCCAGAATCACTGGTCATCATCAAACTTTCATTCTTTCAGATATAGTGTATCAAAGACTACGTTACCTAATCCATCCTTCCTGCTTTTTAACACAGTGGAGTGTGATTTGACAGAGATTTAACTGTTATTTCATTGAATTGACTTTCTTATTAGCTCATCATTCTATGTGCTGATAGCAAAGTAGCCTGGAAAGTCCTATCTCTGTAAGATATTGAGCTCAAACTTGAGATCACTGGTAAGAAGAATGAGTCAAGTAGAATTGCTCCACCAATATCACACTATTATTACAAAATTGACTGGCTCACTCCTTACCACCATTTCACAGTGCTCACATGGATTAGCAAATATTTCATTATAAAATTAGTTTTAGTCAAATTTTAAATAAAATTGAGGTGAATAATATTTCCTATTGAGGAACAAGATTAGCAATCTTGAGGTGAGGGGTTGGTGGATTAGTTATTACTCTTTTACTTGTTTCAGTCATTTGACTGTGGCCATGCTGGAGCACCACCTTTAGTCAAGCAAATCGACCCCGGGACTTATTCTTTGTAAGCCTAGTACTTATTCTAGCGGTCTCTTTTGCTGAACCGCTAAGTGATGGGGACATAAACACACCAGCATTGGTTGTCAAGCAATGCTAGGGGGACAAACACACACACACACACACACACACACACACACACACACACACACACACACACACACACATTTATACATATATACGACGGGCTTCTTTCGGTTTCCGTCAACCAGATCCACTCACAAGGCTTTGGTCGGCCCGAGGCTATAGTAGAAGTCACTTGTCCAAGATGCCATGCAGTGGGACTGAACCTGGAACCATGTGGTTGGTAAGCAAGCTACTTACCACACAGCCTGACCTTAGTAAGAAATATTGGCTGGTGCTTTATTTTTAACCACCTCAAAAAGATCAAAGTCAAAGTTAACTTTGGTAGAGTTTATCATTCTTTATTGAAATAAATATCATCAGGCATTGAGATAAACTGCAGAGCATAAAAGGTGGTTATGACTTGAAATTTCATAGCTTCATCTTTATAACTTAATGACTGATAATTAACCATGCAGTTAGGAAGCAAACTTCTTGACCACACAGTCACACCTGCACCAAACATACTATGTGCCTAAATTGTTGATAGTAAAAATGTATTCGAATGATTAACTTAATTTATTCACATTTGCTTTTTGTAAAGTAATATTTTGAATTATAAATTAACAGCTAAATTTTTACTGTAGAAAAAGCCTATTCTGCTAGCTGTAGTAGCTGATGGGTTGTCGTCGTCATCATCACCGTCATCATCATCATCATCATTTAATATGCGTTGTCCATGCTGGCGTGGGTTGGATGGGTCTTGCTGAGATAAAATAATACAGTTAAAATAGCAGAAAATCTCATTTATTGTGCCTAATTTGAGTAGAGACATTAAGAGATGCTCTGTAGTGTAATCAATAATGCAAGAATAGTTACATGCTTTCTTTTTAGATTTATTTATTTCTTGTAACATATATTGTTATTTGTTATATTATTGTTTGTTATAAACCTGTTAAAATATAGAATTTTATAAATATAACATATTTAATGTAGTTGAAAAGCCAGGGGCTGTGGTTTTTGTTTAGGAAAAATCCCTTTAAAGATGTATTGTGTTTAAAAAAAAAAAAGGACACAGCATACATCAGAGCTAGGTGGGAAAAAATATCACCATAGAAGTGATTGCAAGAGCAACAAATACATATTTTGGTTCTTAGTGTCACTTCGAAAACAAAATTGAATCAGCTAGTCTGATTATATATAAAGATAATGAATAAACTGTGCACTGGTTCGCAAAAGTACTGCATTCGAAGAATATAATTCAAATTGTGCAATAGAAGCAGATATGTAGTAATATATATATATATATATATATATATATATAATTGTAATCATTTTATAATTATCTTATTTGCTGAACTTGATTGTTCATCATAATCATTCACCATATCATTAAATGTTTTGGTATGTCATTGTGATGTGTGTAGATTATGAAAGTTAATTCAGGTTTAAGCTGGGTTATTTATAATATTTTTTATTATTTCAGATATGTTTTGACCTGTTGATCTTTGTTTTCTTTTCATATAGATGTACCAGAGAAACTTAAGCCATTTACCTTCCAAGATAATGACCCATCAGACCAAGAATGGGGTGTGCTAATATTGGAATCGCCAGCTGTTATGGGATCCTACTCTGGTGGACATACTACAAAAACATCATTGCAGGTAAGGTCATCCAAAAATGCACACCTTAGAATGAATTAAACAGAACTTTTATATTCTTACATTTTAGAGAAGTTTTTATAGTTTGAAGTTTATATTTATTCTAACAGAAGTAGAAAGAGACGCATTTTGGAAGAGAACACAGTTGAAAGCATCAGACCCCTAGTACTCAACTGGTATTCATTTTAGCCACCATGAAAAGTAGTTCACTTTTGAACAACATGGCAGCAATCCTGCTCTGTGGTACCTTGGGCAGATATCTTCTACTTGAGCCCCAGGGCTAAAGTCAGTGGATTTGGTGGACAGAAACTTTAAAAAGTACAGTGTATATAAGTCCTTCTGTGTGTGTGAGTGTGTGTGTGTGTGTGTGTGTGCATGTGTGTTTCTTTGTGCCTCCTTGTGACATATGATAGTTGTACATGAAAAGTAGACTATGATGCATGTGTGCGAACTGCCATGCTACATGGCAGTGAAACATGGGCCATGACTGCTGAGAACATGTGTAAGCTTGAAAGAAACGAAGCTAGTATGATCTGCTGGAGGTGTAACGTCAATGTGCACACACGACAGTGTGAGCACCCTGAGAGAAAAGTTGGACATAAGAAGCATCAAATATGGTGTGCAAGAGAGACGACTGCACTGGTGTGGCCATGTGTTATGTATGGATGTGGACAGCTGTGTGAGGAAGTGTCACATCCTAACTGTGGAAGGAACCTGTGGAAGAGGTAGACCCAGGAAGACATATGAGGGTCTTTGTATTTAAGAGCAACTATGCATCCTGCTGTCTGGTGAGAATGAAATCAATCTGGCCTGCAGAGTCACCTGATTGATAGGTTATCAGGTGGCTGGCTTTCTAAAGTTGGTGTTGCAGATCAATAGGTTGACTTTTGAATGTTGAGCCTCACTGAGGCAGTGACAGGAGACCGAGACCACTAGAGATATGTTGTGATTGAGAAACCTGGTAAGTAAAGTGAGATCAAAGCCATGGCCAATGCAGGTGTTACATGTCTGGCCTGTTTAAAAGTATGCTTGATGTGTCAGGCGATATGATATGCTTGAGAAGACCTGTTCAGTCAAGTAAAACCAATATTGTAGCTGTGGCCAGTGCCGCCTGGCTGGCTTCCATGCCAGTAGCACATAAAATGCACCATCTGAACGTGTTCGATGCCAGTGCCCACCTGATTGGCTCCTCTGCTGGTGGCATGTAAAATGCACCATCCAAATATAGTCAATACCAGTGCCCCCTGACTAGCTTCCTTGCCGGTGGCACATAAAAAGCACCATCCGAACATGGGTGATGCCAGGTCTGCCTGACTGGCTCCCATGCCGGTGACACATAAAAGGCACTATCCAAATGTGATCGATGCCAGGGCCACCTGACTAGCTCTCGTGCCAGTGGCACACAAAAAAAGCACCCACTATACTCTCGGAGTGGTTGGCATTAGGAAGGGCATCCAGCTGTAGAAACATTGCCTGATCAGCTTGGAGCCTGGTGCAACCTCTGGCTTTCCAGACCTCAGTCAAACCGTCCAACCCATGCTGGCATGGAAAGCAGACGTTAAACGACGATGATGATGTTGATAATAGGAAACTCATCTGTTACCCAAACCTTCCTCAGTTAAGGCATTTTAAAATATATGCACTCACTCGTGTGCACGCACACACACACGCACACACACACCTTGTGTATTACTGTGAATTTATGTAATCATGTAATTGACTATTGTTTCAGTTCTCTTGTGCCTGCCAGCTGGATATTGTAGAATTCCGCTACCTCACTCAGCAGACTGTGGTGAAACCGTTCAGCTTACAAGGGGAAGTAACTATAATACCTGATGGTGAGGTAAGTCTTTAATATATCTATGATGGATTTACAATGTACTGTTGAATGAGTAACTTAGCAATTGTGGTGTTATGGTGTAGTATCTTAGTGACAATGCTGATACAAATGGCTTGATCAAAGCATGATATTGGTGATCATCCCATCTACTTTGGGCTCTCTCTGACTGCAGTATCCTATATATCTTTTCCTTATTTAAGGTAGTAGGGGTGTAATTTGAAGGTGATTTGGATCTTAGTTGTAGCAGGGTGAATGACTAGGTAGAAACACCTTCTTTGTCTTGCAGTACTGTCATATTACATATTGTAACTAAGTAATAATATTGTCATCTTATAGTATAATATTGTCCTTGTAATAGTATAGTTATACTATGATATAATATCTCTGAAACAGTATGGCTGTAGTATGATATTAGGATATTATAGTACTGCCATAATATGGCATAGTGTTTTAGTTATAATATTACCGTGTTATGATATAGTGTCTTAGAGTATTACTATAGTGTCTTATAGTAAGAGTGTCTTAGTAAGAATATGGACATCAAAAGTACGGTATTATATTTTAGTCACAATACTAGCAGAGCATGGTGCTGGTGCCACTTATAAAGCAGCTGTACTAGTACTGCATTAAAACACCTGGCATACTCTCTTAAGTGGTTGGCATTAGGAAGGGCATCCAGCTGTGGAAACCAAGCCTCAACAGACAGCTGGAGCCTGGACAGCACCTTGCTAGCCAGCTCCATGTCAAACCATCCAACTCATGCCAGCATGGAAAGTGAATGTTAAATGCTGATGATGATATGGTGTCTTAGTATCAGTAGTGCAGTTATATAGCATAACATCTTAGTAAACTACTTGCTATCACATGCAACTATGCTCACTCCTATATAGATATCACCTTTCACTCTTCTGTAATCTTCTGCATCCGTGCATCTTTCATATGCAACCAAGAGACTTTGCATTGACTTCAAAAACATCCTCTGATAGGGTCATTGCAATTATGCCTCCTTTAACAGCCCAGTGACATCAAACATTCTCATCTCAAGGAAACACTATTAGAGCTCACCTTGTCCTGTGTATGGATGTTGAGTAACTAGGATTCTCATAATCACTTCAAATGCTAGGTCTCACCATCACTGAAGATCTCTCTTAGTGGATGCACAGCCTTAACAGCAGTAACTGTGCAACAAAGAAAAGCCTTCCTTTTTGAAGCCAGAAATATACTACATCCATTCCAACAACAAAGCTCTCAGGAGACCTACAAAATAGTACACTCACATCTGGGATATTGTTATTGTTATACTCTCCCCCCCTCTCTCTCACACACACATTTTATACTGCATCCAGTGAAAAGTTTCTTGACTAATTAGATGTAGTGTCTCTGCTCTCTTTCCTTTTGTATCACTACTATTATGACGTCTGCTCCTTGAAACTGAGTGGACCTATACCAACTCCATGCAGACACTTTTGTCTCATCTCATCATCCATATTATCCTCCTTTCCCAAATTTTGCACTAGTTCATTACACTTAGTCTTTGCTTCTCCAAATGTCAGCCTCTTGGAATGCCTCCTCTATCCTCTGCATGTTTTTCCTGCTGCCATCAGCTTGCAACTGTTGGACAAAAATGTTAAAGTATCGATCTCAGTAAAGAATCTGTTAGAGCCTTGGGCATAGCACCTTGTTCCAGATTCCAGATGAAGCAAAAAAAAAAAGAAAAATACAACCATGCCATTGTATATCACAGTAACTTATTAACGGTTATGTCATAGTATCATAGAGTGAATTAGTATGAATACTACCTTGTTATAGGAGTTTGATTTGGGATCAGTATTGCCATGATATATCACAGTATAGAACTATCAAAATGACACTGACAATCAGTGATTATTTCACAACCATTATCATATTTTATTATATATAAAAATTTAAACAATTTTCAATTAATTCCCTTTTCCGTTGCACTTCTCTCTTATATAAATAATAAAGTAAATTGAACCTTTGTTTCTGTCTACTTCCTCTTTTATTTCTATCTTTGTTCCATTTCTTAATCTATTCTTTGATGCTTTGTTTTTGGTTTTATCATAATTTTCAACATTTTTTTCATCATTGTAAATATTTAGGTTTATAAAATAAAATTCTTCCTCTTCCCCTGCATCTCTTCTGTTCTAGTAACGTTTCTAAACTTTACCTATTTCTTATGGAATTTCTTCTTTCACAGTGTCAGCTCATCAGTGTTGACTGTAGTGTTGATAACTTGATGGTTCGTGTTGGAAAAGGGGCTGTACACACTCTACATTGTACCACAGAAGTCTGGAAACAGTTCATAGTATGTACCTGCTATCTATCACTGATATTACTTCAATTTTTTCAATTTTGCTATATGATTATGTATGTTTCTCTCTCTCTCTCTCTCTCTCTCTCTCTCTCTCTCTCTCTCTCTCTCTCTCTCT
>NC_068984.1:44473235-44477039 GCF_001194135.2 Octopus bimaculoides | reverse complement strand
TCTCTCTCTCTCTCTCTCTCTCTCTCTCTCTCTCTCTCTCTCTCTCTCTCTCTCTCTCTTCTTTAAACTGTCTTCAATTATAATTCTTAAAACTAATTATTTTTTTTACTTTAGAAACCAGCAGTCCTCTCAAGTTCCTGTAATAAAGTTGTTTTCAGTCATTATATCATTTGTAATGATACCTATAGTATGATATGTTTTGGCCAGGTAAGTTTCCAATTCTTATGTTCTTGTATTCTCTTTTCTCACATCTCTGTCCCAGGTTCTTAACTTGTTGCCTACATTTAAAGCAAACAAGAAAAAAAAACTCTAAAAGCAGAATATACAAAACACTACATATTGAATCAAAATATTTAGTGCACCAGATGTACTAGACTAGTTTGGCTGCAGGTGAAATTGCTTTATAAAGATCATGATCTGTTCTGATCGTTAAGTGAAAGCTACAGACCTAGGCCGTGTAATTAATTCAAAATTTAAGTAGATATGATTTTTGCTGATTGTTGTTGATGGCATAGCGATAATGCATAACAGTGAGCCTCAGGCACACACACACATATATCATTACCACCTCCATCATCATTTAGCATCCCTTTTCTCATGCTGTCTTGGGTTGGATGGCTCAGCGTGGACAAGCCAGTGGGCTTCACCATGTTCTGTTTGCTTTGGCATGGTTGCTATAGCTGGACGCCCTTCCTAGCACCAACAATCTTCACAAAGTGAACTGGGTGTGTTTTTACATGTCACCAACACTGGTGAGGTCACCTAGTACCTGGAAGATGCGACCCATCAACTGAGTTGGGTATAGAATTGAGGGATATGAAACTAAGATAGAAAAACAGATGGTGTTTTGCTGAAAACATGGCTTGCCCATCAGAAGAGAGAATGAGGGAGAGAGAGAGAGAGAAATGTGAGGTCAGTGTACTAGGTGAATATGTCAGACAGAATAGGATAGAAGAGTGGAGAAGATGGATGTGTAGGTAAGTGCAGTGAGTGGGAAAGTGTGACAGATGAGTAGGGATAGAAAATGAGTTGGACAGAGAGAATAGAATATTGTTTTATTGGAAGGCAAGTGAAGAAAGGAAAAAATGAACTCAGAAGATTTATGGAGGAATAGGTGTTAAAAGTTGAGTTGTGGGAAGACTTGACAGAACCTCAATTCTGCTAAGATGGATGGGTCTTCTTAAGCACAAGGTATTCACCATTCCTCTCAATTCTCTGTCATCTCCCACAAGAGGCTCAACATCTTAACATCAATCTTTACTACTTTGTCCTAGGTCTTCCTCTTCCACAAGCTCCTTCCATGCTTAATGATTGATACTTCTTTACATAGCTGTCCTTGTCTAGTTGGCTGCGTCTCGTGTTTCCGAGCTTGCAATCCAGTTCATTTTCCTGGGTGTTTGAACCGCAGATGGCTCCGCAATCCAAGGGTTGCATGAAACATACGGGGACATTGTGGACAAGGGATAGAAGGGGTTGGTTTGGGAAGGAGAAGGCACTGCTTTCTCTCCCGTCTCTTGAGTTCAGCTCCTGCGACTCGGGCTTTCTCGAAGTCAGCTGAACCCGTTTTGATGGTGTGTCTCCAGAGGGGTCTGTTTGCCGAGATATCCTCCCAGTGTTTGGGGTCGATGTTGGTGCTTTTCAAGGTTGATTTGAGTTGGTCCTTGTACCCCCTCAAGGGGGCTCCACGAGGACGTTTTCCTTGTCTATCTTCATCATTAAATCATGAAATTGGATTTACCTAGCCTATAATTTCTTGATATCATTTAACCAGTGATCAGAGGTGTTGTCTAATTGCTATCAAGAGATGAAATTCCTCATACCAGAAAAATGCAGCTCAAGTCTAAACCTATCTCATATAACAAGTGTTGCAAAGTAGTTTCCCCTTGATAACTACAGGTTGGACCAGATGATTTCCCTTAGACCGTAGTGGTCCTGGCAGTAATATTTCTGAATTGTCATGTATTTAACCATGTATCCTACCTTGATCAATGAAAACTGACCACCTAACTGGTGTATAGCTTAAATCATTCAGCAAGCATTACCTGACCAGTTGTATGCAGACAATATGTGCAATTGAGTGCATTATCGACAGATTTCATTCTACATGATATTATATATAATATCATTATTAATCATAGGGCAGCAAAAGAAATTTTAGAAATTTAATTTACCACCAGTGGTCTAGCGAGAATAAAAAATTAGTCAATAGACTACATATATATTATTCATTTAAAATATAGAGATGCCTATAATAGGACATCTAACCCGCTAGAAAGAGCAGCAAAAAACTCTATACCACAAAAATAGGGATAATTTCGAAAGAGAATGAAAAATAAAATCATTTTTACCAGTCTATACTCTGTACCATGGTTTCAAGCTCTTTAGCAAGATAAAAATATATCTAACTCGGGAGCTTTCGTGTAAACACACTAATCCGGAACTCTGCTGACGAAAGCTCCCGAGTTAGATATATTTTTATCTTGCTAAAGAGCTTGAAACCATGGTACAGAGTATAGACTGGTAAAAATGTTTTTATTTTTCATTCTCTTTCGAAATTATCCCTATTTTTGTGGTATAGAGTTTTTTGCTGCTCTTTCTAGCGAGTTAGATGTCCTATTATAGGCATCTCTATATTTTAAATGAATATATATATATATATAATCATCATCATCATCATCATCATCATCATCATCATCATCATCATCATCATCATTTGACGTCCATGTTCCATGCTGGTATGGGTTGGACAGTTTGACAGGATTCACCAGTCTCAAGGACTGCATTGTGCTGCAGTGTGTGTTTTGGCATTGTTTTTACAGTTGGAATTCCTTCATAAGGCCAACCACTTTATAGCATGTGCTGGTTATCCTTGCATACAGCCTCGTACCCTGAAACCCTCTCCAGCTGAGCATCCCTAATCTCACAGGCTTGTAGGTGCTGGTGCCATGTAAAAAGCATCCATGCCAGTGCTGCGTAAAAGCACCCAGTACACTCTGTAAAGTGGTTGGCATTTGGAAGGGCATTCAACCATAGAAACCATTTCAAAACACACAGGGAGCCTGAACAGCCCTTCAGCTGGTCAGCTCCTATCAAACCGTCCGATCCATGCCAGCATAGAAAATAGACATTAAATGGTGATGATGATGATGATGGATGCTGGATGCCTTCTTGTGCCACCTGCACTAGTGAGGCCATCATACAGCTTGCAAAACTACAAATTATGAGAGTGAAACTTTATGCTTGGAGATGAGAAGGTGCATTTCATTGTAGCACCAAGAAGTAGTGAGTCTACCTTGTAAGTTGCAAAACTAAATGTCTCTATGACTGTGAAGTAGAATTGGAGAGTGGAAGATTACTTTTGGATAGGTGTTGAGAGGTGTTAAAGTATGGCGAGAGGAAGAGATTTATTGTTATGAAACATTGACAGTGTAGAGCATAAGAGAAGACAGTGTTGCAGGGAAAAGGACAGAGTTGTGTTATGAATTAGTGAGTAGAGGAGGTCTAGTTATATGGGTGAATATGGTTGGGTGAGGATAGGTGAAAGAATGTAGGAAAGGGAGACAAAAGTAAAGATGATGAAGAGGAGCTGGAGCGTAGCAGAAAATTAGTAGAAAATATAAATATAATCAGATTGGAGCCTGCTTATGTATTTATTTATATTAAGGGCATTACTATACATAGATGCCTCACGCTAGGAGAGACTAGGGAATAATTAATAAATTTTTCCCTTATGAAGTTTGTTCAGGCTAACTACTTGATAAATTTTTAAAAGATTTTATCCTATATATATATATATATATATAT
>NC_068984.1:44471176-44472684 GCF_001194135.2 Octopus bimaculoides | reverse complement strand
ATATATATATATAGATAGATATATAGATAGATAGATAGATACATTTCTTTTATTAGACACACAGGTCTCAGTATAGAGGGGACAATACTATGTAGAATTTTTTCTTCTTAAGATAGATAGATAGATAGATATACCTGTATCATTGCCTGTATGTCTTCTTACCCATCCATTTATCCATGTATGCATGTGTGTATATATACACATCTATATCTATATACATGTATTATTTTTCACCTGTTTCAGACTGGAACCACAGAAAACTTGGTTTTGAAGCCTGAGGAAATGTACTGTTATAGCTGGTGTTCACAAAAAACACCAACTCCAGTAAGTATAGTTCTCTAAGAAATAAAAGTACACTTGAATAGTATGTGAAACACTTTTGTAAAACTCTCTCATTGATTCAGGTTTTTTAAAAATTTTAGTTAGGAAATATTTCTCAGCTTCTTTCGTCAACAATTTGATTTTGAAGCTGAGAAATGTTGTGTGTAAAATTATAAGTATAAAGAGGCGCAGACATGGGTATGTGTGTAGTCAAGAATTTTTGATTTGCAACTGCTTGGTTCCAGGTTCAATATTACTGTAGCCTTAGGTTGGCCAGTACCTTGTGTGTGGACTGTAGTAGATGAAAACTGTATAAAAGCTCATCACATATATGTTTGTGTGTAAGCTTATGTTTCACTGATTGTATTCCTTGATGTTCTATAACTTAGCAGTTCAAGAAATAGAGATCATTAGAATATATGTGGCTAAGAGGGATATTACTTATTTGTTAGTATTGGCAATATAGATAATATTCAAAGAAGATCGAGTACATTTCCAACAACATAACTTAACTGAAACATACAGAGCCAGAAACAGGACAGTTTGAACTCACTATAATGATGCTGGTTCTTCCGAACCTTTTCCACATAGCTTTATCTGTATATTTTTATCAGGTAGTGTGATATAGATGTGTTTATGTACCTGTATTTCTGTTTCTTATTTGATATATGGATTTTTATTTAATTGATCATGCCACTGATAATTTTGTCGGTCACTTTGTTGTTGATTATTCTGTTGATCATTCTGTTGTTCATTCTGTCAGTCATTTTGTTGGTAATTTTATTGTTCATATAGATCCTACTATTCATCATTTTGTTAATTATTTTAATCATTTATGACTGGTGTAGCAGCATCATAGTCAACTGCTACAAAGGTAAAGGGGACGCTTTAGATACAAATAATTACAGAGGCATCAAGCTGTTAGATCAGGTTATGAAAGTTACAGAGAGGGTCATAGCCCAACTAATTAGGGAGCGAATCAATTTAGATGAGATGCAGTTTGGGTTCGTGCCAGGTAAAAGCACTACTGATGCCTTATTTCTAGTGAGGCAGTTGCAAGAGAAATACCTAGCCAAGGATAAACCTCTGTACCTGGCTTTCGTTGACATGGAGAAAGCCTTTGACAGGGTCCCCCGATCCCTTATCTGGTGGTCAATGAGGAAACTTGGGATAGAAGAATGGCTAGT
>NC_068984.1:44464880-44469674 GCF_001194135.2 Octopus bimaculoides | reverse complement strand
GGCACATAAAAGACACCATTTCGAGCGTGGCCGTTTTCGTGCGGGTGACACGTAAAAGCACCCACTACACTCTCTGAGTGGTTGGCGTTAGGAAGGGCATCCAGCTGTAGAAACTCTGCCAAATCAGACTGGAGCCTGGTGTTGCCATCCGGTTTCACCAGTCCTCAGTCAAATCGTCCAACCCATGCTAGCATGGAAAGCGGACGTTAAACGATGATGATGATTTCATTGATCATATCATTGATCATTCTGTTGATTATGTTAATCCTTGTATTGGTCATTCTCTTATGTTGACCATTATGTTAATCATTCCATGATCGTTCATGATGATAGTTGTCTGGTCATTCACATCTGTCGTTCTGTTGATCCATAATGTTCTTTGTAGTGATCATAGACTAATCATTCACATTGCTCCTTATATTGATCATTCTACAATCATTCATTGATTCTAATGCTGATCATACTGTTGGTCTCTGTGAACAATCTCTTATTGTAGACCAATAACTTTCCATGTGTTAATATTAGAGTTAGAGATAGTGTATACATGAAAGATCTGTTTACAAGTTATAGTAACAGCTTACTCTGGGAAGCTTTACCACAGGTTAAACCATTCTATGTAAGAGTTATTCTCAAGTTTTAGATGTTTTACATCCTGAATGTCATAGTTGTATCATTTCTTTTCTCTTCCTACAGATGTTGCATGTGTGCGTTAATGCAGAGACCTGGTTCTGGTGTGACCCATTTTCTATTGATGAAGATGGTATCATTGTCCGTGTTGTTGCAACCAATTCTAGTAACTTGAAGTTGATTATCAAAGTAAAAGCATTATCAAATGTTCAAAAACAGGTAAATTTAATAAATGTTTTTCTCATTAACATGTTGATATCTACTTTTCTTTCTCTTCTCTATTATTGGTTGGTATCTAAAAGGCATATTCTATCCAGTTCGTCTTATTCTTGTTACATATTTTCTTAAAATATATTTTGTTTTCTGTAATTCATTAATTCATGAAGTTAGATTTAACTCTAGATTCCTGGATTATTACTAGAGACCTGTGTTTTCATCAAGGGCAGGTGACCTTAGTGATATCAACCATATAGATAATATGGTCTTTCATATTAGTACATCAAAACAACCAGTTAGCTAACCATATGAAAGTTGTATGAAAGTTGAACTTTGAAGCATGTATCATGCTTTTGCCAATTGTTTTAGGTATTTGTGTAACTGTGAGCAGACATAGACACCCTCTCGGCCCTACCACCCTAGACCCAGCTGAACATCCAGGACGTGGCAGCTGTAGGGAGAGAGGTGTGCTCCAACACTTGTTTGAGTAAACTGAAGCAAAATCTAGTACCTTGCTCAAAGATACAATGTGCTACCTAGTTCAGAATCAAATTCAGGTCTTTCTGATCTTGACCCCAACATTCTAATCCCTAAGCTTCACACCTAACACTCTACAAGAAAAATATCACATTTTGCTCTACAAATTCTGAAGTTACATTACACTAGTAAATATGCAGTCTCTTATAGTCATTTTACAATAAATTTTTGGATGATGATGATATAGCTCTCCATAGCCTATGTTAGAAATGATTAAATACCACCTAATTAAAATTAGCTAGGAGGATCTACTATTGTAGTGTGAAGTGCAAATAATTTCGAAATAAGTTCATACCAATTTAATCCTATGATTTGACTTTAATTTAGCAATATTGCCATGATGAAAAATCACAATTGTCATATCTTAAAAAGTTTCATTAATTTTATTGTCAGAAATGTCATTAGTTTCTGCTAGAAAGATCCTACCAATTTCATCTGTACAAACAAAATACTGTATAACTCTATAACAGCTTGAAATCTTTGCTGATGTCTTTCTTTTCGCTGCAGGTTATCATCCGTGGTCAGCTGCTGTTCTCTAACCGCCTCAGTCTGCCTCTGGAAATGAAAGTAGTCACAAACAGACATCGAACTACGTATACATCAACGACCCTGGAGGCATCTAAAAATGGCAGGTCGCTGATTTATGATGAAAGAGAACCATGTGTTTTACGCTTGCGTCAGTCAGGTGTGCCAACGGCATGGTCACAGGAGGTATACATCTGTGGTGAACGTATGAAAGAAACTCGATTGGTCAAGGTTAGTTTGTCATTGAAAACCGGAAAACAAATTTTTAGTGCATTTTTGAATTTTATTTTACAAACTGGCCTAGCTGGCACCATGACATTGAAATGAAATTATTCTCATTAGTAATACTAATGAGAATGAATGCATGTGTGTGTGTAGTTGTGGACACACTCTTGGCACTCTCATGCTTGCTTCTATAGAACGTCCAGGATGTGACAGCTAGAGATAGCGAAGACTGTATCCATATATGACTGTTTCTCATTTTAACTGAGTTTATTCTTCCTATCACAGATTCCTATACTTGTAAAGAACCAGTACATCCATTTGTGGTGCCATATATACTCTCAGGACTATGGTCTAGCTATCCAGAAATTGGTAAGTTAAAAACAAATTTATGCCAATTATGATGTTTTTTTTTTTTGTAATAATTTAGTCAGATTAAGCAGAGCAATGACCACAATATTTGCAGGCCCCATTTGTCAGGCAGGTGAGATTGGTGTGGCCAATGCCCAACCTGAACAACAGCAGCAATTCATTGTCTGCAAGAGAGAACCATTGATATGGGTGATGAGAGACAGTTTGATATTGCGCTTTGTTGTAAAAGCATTCTTGGAACTTGTTAAAATTTATAAAGTTTAGCGAGATATTCTACTTATCTTAGTCAATGTAGTGAAAAACAGTTATTACTGGTTAACCTAATAAAAAAGTGTCTGAATTCTGAAACAGTTGTTCTATCAATTTCCTGAACTTGAAGTTTCTTTTTTCATTTTCCGAATCTCATTTATTAGTTATCTCAGCTGAAAGACTATTACATTGATTTTAAGAAGAACTTCTTGTATATACCATTCAGTTTTCATCTGGAAGATCAAATCTAATTTTCCTTCTGTTTTTGTTATTTTTCTTGAAAAGGAATATGTCTCTAGTTACAAATATTCATTAAATGATTACTGTGTATGATTTTGATAATAATAATGATTGTTTCGAATGTAGGTACAAGGCCATCAGTTTTGAAATGTGGGGTTTAGCCAATTACATTGACCCCAGTGCTGGACTGGTACTTTATTTTATTGACCTAGGAAGGATCCAAGGCAAAGTTGATCTCAGCATTATTTGAACTCAGTGCATAAAGAACCTGAACAAATACCACAAGGCATTTTGTCTGATACTCTAATGATCTTGTCATTCCACCACTCTATATTTCTAATTTCAAGACAATGCCAGCAGTTTTGATAGGTCAGGGTGGAGGTGGCTGGTTAGTTGATTATATCGACCCCAGTACTTGACTGGTACTTTATTTTGCCAGCCCTGAAAGAATGAAAGACCAAGTTGACTTCAATGAAATTTGAATTCAAAATCAAAATGCAAAGAAATCCTGCAATGTATTTTATTTGGTATTCAGTATTTACTTGAACCATTTCTCACATCTGATAAAAAGGTACAAATTTGAAGGAGGACAATGATGTAGTCAGTTTGATTAGTACCAGCAAAAACCTAATACTTTTTATTGTAGTTGTTATGTAGCATAGGACTTCTATTTTGAAGATTTATAATCAACAGTGTTTCAACTGTGGCTGTTTATTTTCAGGTGTTTTGTATCTAGAATTACATTATTCAAGATATTAATTCTTTTTCAAGATTATAGGGTGTGATTTAAGGGGAGATTTGGTTGTTACTTCTGGTAGGTCAAGCAACTACATAGGCTTAGGAGTTTTTTCACTGGCTTATACTTATTTTTATCAAACTTGTAATTAGTAAAAAGCAATGTCAACTCTATTGTGATTTAAATTCAGGATGATTTGGTGTCCTACCATTTCTTCACTAAAATGAAAATAATCTAAAAGCTGTTACATTTTCATAGTTAGCATACAAGTTGCCATGTTTTAAATTACCATATTGTTTACTGTAGTTTTCTCTCTTTTGTGATAATGATAACAACAACAACAACAATATTCCTTTCTAGAATAGACACAATGCCTGAAATTTTAGAGAGAGTGCTAATCTCAGTGCTCAACTGGTACTTATTTTATTGACTTCAAAAGAACGAAAGGCAAAGTTGACTTTGATTACATTTGAACTCAGAATCTAAAGGCAGACAAAATGTTGCTGAGCAATGTTAATGATTCTGCCAACTCACTACTGCCTTTATTATTATTATTATTATTATTATTATTATTATTATTATTATTATTATTATTATTATTATTATTGTTGTTGTTGTTGTTATATGAAGGCAGCGAGCTTGCAGAAACATTAGCACGGCAGGTGAAATGCTTAGCAATATTTTGTCTGTCTTTACATTCTGAGTTCAAATTCTGCCGAGGTCGACTCTGCCTTTCATCCTTTTGGGGTTGATAAATTAAGTACCAGTTGCGCATTGGGGTCGATCTAATCGACTGGCCCTCTCTCTAAAAATTTCATGCCTTGTGCCTAGAGTAGAAAAGATTATTATTATAGACATTGCACAGTATACAATATCGTGAGGTTGATTGAAGATATTGTGTCTTCCGGGGGTTTGTACTGTTTGTCAAGTCACAACAAGGACCTCAGACAGACAGTACTTTACACAATATGCGTGCAGTTCCAAGGAATGCCGACATTTGCAATACGTCTAAATTGTAGGGTATCTCTAAGGTTTTCAGAGGTTTTTTCAGATTGGGTGGTATTGAACCC
>NC_068984.1:44457906-44464870 GCF_001194135.2 Octopus bimaculoides | reverse complement strand
GACATTTGCAATACGTCTAAATTGTAGGGTATCTCTAAGGTTTTCAGAGGTTTTTTCAGATTGGGTGGTATTGAACCCAATGCTCCGATGACAATAGGGATAACCTTTATGTTCGACTCTTGTAGCTGCCACATCTTAGCGATCTCAATTCTCAAGTCTTCATATTTATCAATTTTCCTCTTTCGTTCATGATGTGTTGATCTCCTGGCACTGCTACATCGATTATTAGGCACTCTTGTCCCTCCTAAAGTTTACTATATCTGGCCTTCAGTGCTCTAACACTTTGTCTGTCTGGGAATCAAAGTTCCAGAAGATTTTTGCCTTCCCCTTTTCATCCATTTCATTTTCTGGTGTATGTTGGTACCAAGCACCCGTAACCTCATGTCCATACTTACGGCATAGTAGCCAGTGGAAGTTTTGGGCTACTTTGTCATGTCTACACTTGTACTCTTTCTGCGCAAAACTTTCACTAGCACTAATAATGTGAGTCACACTTTCGACCCTCTTCCCACACATTCTGCAGAGGTCCGATGCACTTGCGTAGTATATATTCTTTTTCACTGAGTTTGTGTTGTATATTATTATTATTATTATTATTATTATTATTATTATTATTATTGGCAGAAACTAGTTTGTCACATCCATATTGTGCAATTAAAAAGAAATAAGAGTAATAGTTATAATGATTTTTATGGGAGGGAACTATCAATTATATTGATCCCAGTATTTGACTGGTACCTATTTTATTGATTCTGGAAGGATAAAATCCATTTTTTCATTTTGGTATGAACTTACATAAGAATAAAAAAAAAAAATAAATAAAAAGAAATGTGTTAGGAAGAAAAATAAATGTCATTAATATACGTCAGACATAATCTTGTGCTTAATTAATTATTATTTTTTTTAAGAAGTAGCTTTTCCTTGTATTTTTCACAAACATAATTGTTTTATCTTCTACAGATTATCCTGTCACCTTTGTTTGTTCTGAAGTCCCATCTGCCTGTACCACTCTACATTGATTTAGAAACACCAAAGCTAGGAAAGTTACAGCAAATTGAAATCCCAAGTGAAGGCCAGCCTTTTCAGCTGTCTTGTCTAGGTGGCGACATTGTACATTCCCTAACATTTCAACTAGGGTAAGTTTGAATTAGATACGAAGTTCACTAGATACTAGTTCCCTGACTGTAGCCTTAGTTCGTCTCCATCTGATGTGCTCCATCTCCTTTTGGTGACATTATTGAATCTTTAGTAATAGGCAGTAGCAGAATGGTAGAAATCTATAGAGGTCTAATGTCACTGCATTTGAAAAGCTGTACAGTTTAAGTGCCATTTAGCATTATGTTATCTCCTCTAAAAATATATAGTTTATTTAATGATAATCAGTTCCTGTTTTACTATGGTCCATTTTACTACAAGAGGTTATAATTTGTAACCACCCTTACTATGAAGTTATATTTTAAATATCATGGCCGTTGCCAGTACTGCCTGACTGGCCTTCGTGCCGGTGGCACGTAAAAAGCACCCACTACACTCTCTGAGTGGTTGGCGTTAGGAAGGGCATCCAGCTGTAGAAACTCTGCCAAATCAGATTGGAGCCTGGTGTAGCCATCTGGTTTCACCAGTCCTCAGTCAAATCGTCCAACCCATGCTAGCATGGAAAGCGGACGTTAAACGACGAACGACGACGACTCATGGAATGTATGGTTTAGATATTAATTGGTCATAATAAAATCATGAATGTAGACAGTGCTAAGATTGTATTGTATCCTTGATTTAAAAGATAAATGAATAAGAACTACTCTCAACTTCATAATGGAATGATTTGTGTGTGTGTGTGTGGGTGCATGAGGGGAGATAATATTTTAACTCTAGACATAGTATGAATATCAAAATATTCAGAACTGGGTTTACGTATCTTAAAATGGACAAACGCATTACTAAATATTAAAACAAATATGCTTGAGAGTTCTCTGTTTCTGGAAACTTTAATATTGCACTAATTTAAAGTTTAAATATTAAAAAGATATTATTTTAGAAATGAGGAAAAACATAATAAAAGGACTGTTTTCACTATTACCCTAAGTTTTCGTAATACTATTGCCATCAACAGATTATTCCCTCCTGTATTACTCGCTGAAATCTCTTTCCCTCTCTCTCTCTCTCTATCACTCAACTATATCCCTACCATCGCCAATTCTCTCACATTACTCTCTTTATCATTCAATTGTAACATATATCATTCTCTTTCCAATGCATTACCCTTTTTACCATCACCCTGTCTCTTTCTTATCATTCTATTCCCTCTTCACACTGTTCATAATGTTTTTCTATTAACTAGCCTTATCAACAACTAGCATATTTTTGCCTATTACCATCTTTCTTCCCATCCTAATCTTCTGTAATCTTCTTGTCTTGGTTCTCTCTCCTTCATCATTTTCTCTTTTATTCATCCTTTCAATCACATTGCCTTGAACCAAGACATTATAGAATAAAGAGAACTTGTTAATCTTGTCTGGAAGAAGGTACTCTCTCTAGTGCTGGTGCTATGAAAAAATTCCCCAGTACACTTTGTAAATTGGTTAGTAAATGAACAGAGACAATGTTGAGAGGACATTTTAATGTTGTTGAGGACAAGATAAGCTTTACCAGTACTGGCTGGTGCCATTATAAAATTCACTCTGTACACATTGTAAAGTGGTTGGTGTTAGGAAGGGCATCCAGTCATAAAAATGAGAAAAAGAGAAACACATATTTATTAAAGTAATCATAGTTACACGCAAAAAATGGATTGGTCACTCTTTTGATGATTGGTCTATCACAGCTAACACCGGTCTAAAAAGAAATGTTGCTCACTTTGATTGTTGTTCTGTCATAATTGTTTTCCTCATTACTTTAGACAAGTTTTTGTATCTTCCCTTCAGAGAAAACTTGCAAAAATCAACGCCAGCCATGGCCATCTCAACTGGAATGATAGAACAAGTTAAAAGAGCTCCCGTAGTAAATCCTATAAACATTGAAAACTTGCTTGTTGATTGGCAGAAGGATATAGCACCACCAAAATGGCCATACATTAAGATTCATGATAAGTAAGTGCTTTTATATTATATATATAAATTTTCTCTGTACCTGGTGATTTGTTCAAATTTTCACAGAGCAGTTTCAGGAAAATAATGAAATTTGTGAACATATGGACATCGTTAAAATTTATGTTCTTATGCAAAATAATTGTTTCAGGCTAATTTTTCCCTTTGACTAAAGCGTAATGTTCAAATCATCATCATCATCATCTAGTTGAGCTTGCTCAGACATTTTTAACATTCCATCCATTTTCGTCTTGCATTAGTTGAGGGAGGTCTTTGGGGAGGTATTCGGTGTCTCTGATGAGTTGATCTACATACACTGTGTTCTGATGACCTGCTCGAGTAAGACCATGCTTTCACATCCATAGTAGTAAGTCACTTACCTGCTCTTGTTTAGCTTGCCAGCAATGTCCCACAAAGTGCCTTTTCCTTATAATGATGGTAACTGTCAGATCTTCATACAGCTGTTTCTTGATCGGATGCGTTTATCTGAGATATGTTTAAGACTGCTCTTAACATTTAGGTGTAAGTTCCATCTAGCTTGGATTCCAGTTTTTTGGTAAGCATCCAGACTGTTGCTCTGTATGCAACAAGGACTGATACTACTGTTGCACAGAAAATATTGTAGTAACACCAAATTCATTGCAATCAATAAAGATCCGTCACTAATATCAGTGGATACTCCCATCAATCAAGTTGATGATTTCATGAACGTCAGTTCTGCGATAGCCTCAATTGAAAAGGATGTAAAAACTCAGACAGTCAAAGCATGGTTGACCCTAAAGAAACTGGATGTTGTCTAGAAATCAATTCTGTCAGACAACATTAAAAGGAATTTTTCTGTGCAGCAGTAGAGTCACTCTTTTTATGTCAAGTAATATCCTGGAAGCTTACCAAAAAACTGGAATCCAAGCTAGATAGAACAAATAAAGTCCATAAACTACCCCAGAGTCACTTAGCTTTGGTAAAATATTATCTGTTTGTGAAGAAGTAATTTATGTACTTAACCAGTGTTTGATAATTGCCAAATTATTTCTTCAAAATTTTAATTCTGTTGAATTTCCTTTGGTTTATAAATCACAGAATTGATTAAATTTGCTGTTTTTACTTATGCAAATAATCAATATTCTTTATTTCTTATGAAATCTTCTCACAAAATTTTCAAATGGAAATATGTTCAAAAAGTATTTTTACCATGTCACCACTAACATCATTCCTGCTTTGCAACATATCTAAGTACCAATCAGTTGAGAGACAATATGTTTTGGTCATATTGGCTGTTTGCTCAATTTATTGTTTTGAGAGGACACTTTAGACTTGCTGAAGATAATAACTCCTTGAGGGCTGGTGCCATGATAAAATGCACCCAGTACCCACTGTAAAATTTTTTTTCGATAGGAAGTGCATCCAACTACACACAGCAAATCAGAAGTAAAATGCACTAGTGAGCAATAACTCTAAATAAGAACCGATTTGTACTTGATGGCCTGTCCAATTTATGGCTGCATAGAAAGATTACAAAATGATGATGATGATGTTTGTTTCCTTTATTGTTTTATTGTTAACTCAATGTATTAATCGATTTTGAGTGTCCACTGGTGTGTCTCAAAGCAAAAAAATAACTTAATATGTTTAACTTTTTCGTCTGATTACAAAGCACATTGAAAAAAAATTGATTTTACATTTTCCAGAATGTTAGATATTATGCATACATTCCATTTTCAATGTGTCATATGTTGGTTGGACTATCATCATCTTTCCATGCTTGCAAAGATCAGATGAAATTTATTGAGGAAGATATTTTGCAACCAGCTGTTCTTCCTTTTGCCAATCCTCATCTGTTTCCAAGGAAAATAAATCTTCCTCCATGGCCAGACATTTTTTCATGGAAGATTGCAAACTAACAATACAACATGTATGATAGTGATATTTGTTGTACAACTACTACATGATATCAAAACAATGTGTCTGTACTCTTATCTCAACTGAAAAAGTGTTTATGTAAACAAGCACATACACGCATACACCACACACACACACACACACACAAGATAGGCTTTCAGCATCCATCTCCAAATCTACTATCAAGAGTGTGGTCATCCTTGGGGTGTAATAGAAGTTAATTGCTCATATATATATATATGTGAAGAGTCATGGGTAAGGCCAGAACAATGCAAAGTAAATGCAAGGCAAATGCCAAGAAAACAAATATATGAATTAATGTAGACTTACCTTGCATTCAATATTTCAGGGTTATGACCCCATTTTCAAGAAACTAACGAATGTTACCATTGGCAAGGTGTCTACATTATTTCATATAATTGTTTTCTTGGGATTTGCCTTGCATTTACTTCACATTGTTCAGGCCTTACCCATGATTCTTTATACAATATATTCTACACCATGCTTCGTAGTAATTATTCCATTATAATATATATAAAATATTTCTTTCTCACTTAACTATCTCAGAAGTAATATAAATAATACTAAAGTTGTCTTAATAATAGATTATATCTTCAATTTTGCTCCATAGTTTATGAGTCAATTGTGTTAGGAATAATACAAATATTGTGTGTTTACTAGATTATATCTTTAATTTCAATCCTTACAAAATGTTATATACTTGTACTGTAACAGAATAATAGAGATTTCAGGTGTTTATTAAGTTCCTCATCTCAGCGGAATAATGAACGCACTGTCAGTGTATATCCAAAATGATAGTGTTTATATATGTAATGCAAGGAGCATTTAAACATATGTGGAAAGAAAAAGCAAAGAGAAAAGGCCATTGACTAATATAATTTAGATAATTTCTGTAAGTAGGGGAAACAACCCAAACATGTTTCGGTATTATGATTTCATCAGTGAAGTGAAGCATTGAAGTTGTGATAGAAAAATCACCAAATAAAGTTTCAAGATTGTAAAAAAATTTAATCGTTCAGAAAACATACCCAGTTTCCTGAGAACCTGTTTTTATTTAATTGAGTGTGTTATAATGTTTTTAAAAAATTTTTTTTTTATGTTATGAATTTCAGGTATCGAGATGTTGTTCCAGTTAAGGAATCCAGTAACTATAACCATGCTATATCAGTGTCAGGTTCCATAAGCAGCAAACCAGCTTCATCCAAAGTTGATGCATTTAGTATTGATGTTGATATCAGCCTGACTGAATACTGGCCTGGATGCAGCACCGTGTTGTTAGACATAGTGCCATCATACCTCCTCACTAACAACACAAACATACCTCTTGTTGTTATTTCACCTCATAATCAACAATGGAATGTCCCATGTGGTGCTACCTTCACACCTACTGGAATTCAGGTATTTTGAATGTTTTTTTTTGTTTTTCTTTTTTCAATCTTTATTTTTTTTTTTGTCTTGCTTAATAGCTTAACCCTTTAGCTTTCAGATTATTCTGTCAAATGTAATGCTTATATATTCACATTATTTTGAGTCACTCATATATTATCTTATTGCTTTCAGATTTCAGTGATGTGACTGTGAAAGACAATGTTGGGTGGGTGTGAGGGGCTGGATCTGGTCAGTTTGAACATAAAACAGGTAGAATATTTGAGCTAGTTAGGTCTGGTTTAAATGCTAAAGGGTTAATGATGTGTGTATGTGTGTGTATGTGTGCATGTGTGTATTTTACAACTTAATTAGAAGAGGAATACAGTACTGTAAAGGAGGAAGTTACTCTCAGATTAGTGGGTCTCCAACCCCAATGCTTTTATCTTTTTAATCTGCACTAAAGGTTTACAGGGGACAAATGTGTTAATTACATTAAAATATATATATGAGTGATGTGTGTGTGTGCGTGCATATATATATCATCATTGTTTAACGTCCGCCTTCCATGCTCGCATTGGTGGGACATATATATA